>NC_137460.1:11939603-12229541 GCF_964235325.1 Thermobia domestica
TACCATTGTGTCTCAAAATGTTCTCGAAGTTGTTCTGTTTCCTCACATTTTCTCATCATACCAATTATTTCATTATCACTCAATTTATTAATTAGCCGTCTCCTTTGGCCTGACGGGCGTTCACCTCTGGTGCTTGGGGTCCCGGGTTCGATCCCAGCCCCCGCCAAGTGAACCTTGTGGTGGACAAACACCGTGTGCGTGGGTTTTCTCGGGGTTCTCCCGTTTCCTCCCACTTTCTTCATTCCACCCTTTCATTCATTACTCATCATCACCGTCTCCTTTAGCCTAACCGGCATAACCGTGAGACGTAAAACTCAAAGATTTCTTTTCATTTCATTTTTTAGCTCTACATTAGATTTCAACAAATTATTTATTCACAGTATTGATCATTTTTTTCTGAATTCTTTCTCGCTAGCACAAACATAAAAATTTATCATCTAGAAAGGGAGTGTTTAAGTTTTAAATACTATGGATCTCCTAGTTAGCCAGATTGTTAAAAGCATACGATTTCGGTCTGCATGTGCCACGGCTCCACCACCTGTGGAAGCACTAAAAAAGTCTCCAGTATTAAGGCAATTGTGGAGCTACTTACATTAAGAGATATCAAACTCTGGACCAGAAAGCCAAAAATACTGCCACCTGGGAGCTGTATATCCCAGTTGAACTAGTGTCATCTAGTAAGCCATAGCTATTTATAGCTGAAGCGAAAGTGAGTTTAGTTCAATGATTGCTTCTACCTGTTGCCTAATTTAATCAGTATTTTAATGTCGTGTAACTAAAATCTGATTTTTCAGGTCAGTATAGTACAGGGTCATTACAAATGATTGGCCCTATTTCATAAATTCAGTGCAGCTTTATTGCTGGACACACTGTTACAAAACTTTGCAAACATGCTGAAAAACTCAAAAAGGTTTTTAGTGACATATTACTAGTGCTCTATATGTGCCCCCTGCAAATATCAAGTCGATAATCAAGTTTCCACACTCGGTACATGATCCTATCAATCCGTTGTAAAGCACTGTTGATGCAAGCTCTCAGTTTCGTTAGGTTTATTGGTAGAGGAAGTGTAAACACTGTATCTTTCACATAACCTCACACGAAAAAAAAAAATAATAAATAATACATACGGTTAGGTCCGGAGAGCGTGGAGGCTACGGCAGAAATTGCTTATCATCATCCCCACCATGACCATTTCTTCAGTCACTGTAGGCCGACCACTTGATTTCCTCTTACAGAGGCATCGTGAAGCTGCAAACTGTCCATACCGTCACCGAATGCCCTTGACAGTTGGTAGATCTTTGTTGAACTTCATTCGGAAGTATCGTTGCACTATTAGGACAGGCTAATCTGAATAACACTCGAGCAACATAAACTTTCTCTGTGCCTGTCGCCATCTTGAATAAATGTTCACTGCTGCGCTCTCTTGGCGGAAATCAAAAGTTAAACTGATATATGCTTATGTATGTGATTTCTTGACATGAGAATTATTAGCGCTTCTCATGTGTTTCTGGCTACGCTACTGCTCGTGTTGTTTGAAACCGAAAATTTAACTTACGGAACCTTACTCTTTCGATACGGGGTGGGGCCGCGGTGGCTCAGTGGTAGAGCGGGGTCTGCTGCTTGGGGTCCTGGGTTCGATCCCAGCCCCCGCCAAGTGAACTTTGTGGTGGACAAACACCGTGTGCGTGGGTTTCCTCGGGGTTCTCCCACTTTCTTCATTCCATTATTTCATTCATTACTCATCATCACCGTCTCCTTTAGCCTAGCCGGCATAACCGTGGGAGGTAAAACCCAAAGATTTCATTTCATTTTTTTTTCTTTCGATACCGGAAATATCAAAATTATTAAATGAATCCATTACGTGTTAAAACTTGGAAAGATTCCTGTCATCACCTGGTAGATTCATTTCTGTTGTTCTCCCTTTGATGTGCAGGGAGATTTGAACTCCAGAATAACAGAATTACAGAACTCTGTAGATTAAAAATACACAATGACATTTACAGTTCTTTTCTTTTTCTAAGTAAGCTACTTACCGCCCCACTGGTATCCGAAATTTCTGTTCAGATCAACGCCAATGCAGTTGGTACCCGCACTTCTGGCTCTGTTCTTTCTCCAATATCTGTCCTACACGAAAAGAAAAACAATGCAGAAGTGTTTACTTGTACCATTCTTGATTGATGGTGTTCAGGGGCGTCATTTCAGACTTCGCTTGAGGGGGGGCAAAGAGCACAACCGACATAAGACTTTCACGTTTTGTACTAATATATTAGCACACAATCGACTAAAGTATATGTATTCCTCAAACTCTTGGGGAGTAATTGCCCCCTCCAGCCCTCCTAAATGACGCCCCTAATAGTGTTAGTGTTCCCTCTAGTACTAAACTCTACACAATAGTATTACAATATAATGAAAACAAATCCAAAGTAGAGACATTTATTAATAGATAGCTCTCATAGAACTAAATAAAATAAATCTTTTCCTTTCCTTTCCAACCAGGCTTGCCAACCGTATGATAATTTATCGTGATATACGATACTTTAACTCTTAATGCTATATACGATAATGCTCTTGCGATATTAGATGAAAATACGGAATTTTTAGAATGCCTACTTTTTTTTTTTGTTTTTGAATGTCCAAATAAATAGCAGGTTACATAATTACAAAACACATACATTGAGGTTTTTAACAGTCATTCCCGCTAAAACAAATCAATAATAATTTGAAAATTGGCAAATGGCAACCCTGTATCCATTCTTTAAATTCAATTGCGTTTACGACGGGATGGAAACATTGTTGTTGCTTAGAGTAGTGTTATAAGAATTTTAAAAAATGGTTAGAATAGTGACGCCGATTTGGATTTCGAGACTGAAGATTATTGGATAAGTTTATTATATCTTTATATTATTATATCTATATTTAGTAATACGATATTATTCTTATCTCTAGAAATATCACGTCCATAACGAATATACGATAATTACTTGTAATATAAGATAATTTAAAAGACGAAAATCGACAATTTTGTTCTTTAACGTTGGCAATTCTGTTTCAAACCACAAACGGGTTATATTAAATATGGTGTACACATAAAGCCACGTTTTCTACAAATCCAGTGTTCTTTCGTGTAGGAATTGTGTGAAAATAGTTTAAGGTGAATTGCCGGTCTGTCGTATGACTGAATTCCCGATCTTAATGCAGTTATTAAGATACTGATATGGAGCGTGACGATTTACAGATCAGAGACGTGGACATTGAGGAAAGTCGAAATATTCAAGCTGGAAGCATTTGAAATTTGGTGTTGGCGCAGAATGCTGCTCATATCATGGACCGAAAGGAAAAGAAATGAAGACGTACTAAAGGAAGTTAATGAAGAACGACAGATCATGAAGATAATAGGAAAAAGAAGAAACAGCATGCTTGGCCATCTTATTCGGCATTCTGATTGGATCACCGTGTTGATAGAGGGAAAACCAGGAAGAGGAAGGCCAAGGATAGAATATCTAGATGCAGTTACGAAGAGGCCTTATGAAAGTATAAAACATTTCCATGTTACCCACCAACCTATGGTTGAGGTGAACAAGAAAAAGAGTGCAGTTATGGTAGATTAGTTGAATTGTCTTTAAAATAATGTCGATCATGTAAGAATCGTGTTGTAAAATACTCAATATTTCTAACTTGGTAATATATTAAACATTCTAGATAGTTGCGTTGCCATTTGCATTTCAAAAACATATGAGTTTTCTTTTTTCACTTCATTAGTGTACACTCATGTCCAAAATTATTGTTGCATGTTTCTAAATATGTTATTGTATGAATATAATTTGATAACGAATTCGCCCGGTATTTCTTATAATGTATGTGTATAGTCGGCAAAGACATGTATGTGGCAAAATTTCATGTCAAAAGAGCAGTAAATAAGAACAATAAAACGAAAATAAAAGTTTCTTGTCCATTTAGCAACATTTTGTTTTACTTATTCTAATTTTCGTATTTATAATTCTTTTCCTATGAAATTTACAACAAATATACATTTCCCGATTATACACATAGTATCAGTATTAAAAATACCCTGCAAAATCATTATCAAATTATATTCTTACAAGAAGACAGTTATAGATATGCAACAATCATTTTGAACATAAGTGTACATATAAACTGGTTTTAAGTAAAACTGTTGTAAGTAATATAGATTCCATCACACAACCAAAGTACACGTGAAGTATTATCTGTAAATCATTAATTAAGTAACACTAAATATGAGAAAAATTGAAGTCTAACCAAGATGACAACATTACCGAGCGATTGAAGATGGCGCCGTGCGAGCAGTCCTGCCAGATTGGACTACAAGCAGCGGATTCAAATTGGGAGATACGCTACTTTTTTGCTGCTAGTTTTACTTATTTGCAGGCTATAACTTTTAAGAATGCGCCACTTCCTTATTTTCATATATGAAATCATTACAAATAATTAGTTTTATATAACACAATACAAGTTTTTCTTGTCGAATTTTCTATTCACAATGAACAATAGTTTTAATAAAACTAACATGTTTGATACTAGTTCAATTCTTGTTTTAGTACTTGTAGTAAAGCTTTGTGGTTTCTTTTCCCACCTAGCTTGCAGCTGAGCTCTGTGGGATTTCGATCTCTCTTTGCTCGCAGCGGAGCACCAACAATCCTACTCCACCTCACTCAGGTTGCAGCGAAGCTCTGTGAGGAATCCTTCCGTTGGCTGTCTAGGCCTTGGGATACCTACTTACTAGTGAATTTCGTACTTATTTAGTAAAATTGTTTAATACTGTTTTATAACAGGAAGTTTTATAATAAAACTGGTTGTGGGAGAAAATCGATTCCCGTGTGTAATTACTTTACCTTCTACTTACATGAGCAGAATTTTACAATATTCTTTTTATTTTAGTTTGGGTTTAAATACCGCCTAAAGCAAAAATATAGTTCAAATATGCATTTATACGACCAATGAAAATAATAATTCCATGTTCACAAGAGAGTCAGAAATGAGTTTATATTTAAATAGAAAGTTAAAATATACCAGGATAAAAGTATCACATATCATACAAATTCAAATCTTACTTACGTAAATTATAATAATTGTAACCCTCATCTCATCCCTCTCTTAAGTCAAATTTCCAAAAATTCTTGAATAGTACCGGTACTTTAAGCCATAAGTAATATGCATTTATTATCGAAATTTCAAGGTTCTAGCTTAATTAAACCCAGACGTTCATAATTCATTCAGTCAAGATTTTATTCTTGTGCGTTTTTCGTGTGTCATATATTGTTTCTGACTGTACAAAGTTTTGTTAAGCTTTTGAAATATTTAAAATAGCGGTCTAGCCTCCTATTGACCCATCTGTAGAACCATACACTATGACTCATAGTGTATGGTTCTACAGATGGGTCAATAGGAGGCTAGACCGCTATTTTAAATATTTCAAAAGCTTAACAAAACGTTGTACAGTCAGAAACAATATCAAATATAGGTTGGAGGTATAAGAAATGATAGCTCTAACCTATACTTAATATTGTTTCTGACTATACAAATATATACATATGTTGGGAACTTCCAATATATGTATTAATGTGTTCATTCAGTATTTCAGGAAGAATTTCCCTTTCGATCTTACACTCTTCTACTGAAACCGGAAGTGGTAGAAATCGACCACTTCCGGTTTCAAGATTTCAATATCCATCCATGCAGAGCAAAAATAGTGGTAGATTTGAGAAGTGGTTTTATGGTATGAATTCAGTATTCCAAGAATATACTATATGTTTTCCCTCATCGCTTTGTTGAAATCGAAAGTGGTAAAAATCTTAGAGCTTACCTGAGTAAATGTATAGTTATATCCATCAGGGTTTAACACTGGTAGCAGATACCAATCAATGGAGTCCACCAGCTCCTTGTTTGAGTCATAATTCTCAACCAGTTGATGAAGGATATAGAGAACAGTCGATGGGGCAATCCATTCCCTCGCATGAATAGCTGTAATAGCAAAACTACATTAATTCTAACTACCTTCAAATCTTAATTCTATCATTAATGACATGTGCTAAAGGGTCAGTTGTGTGATTCCTTCTACATTATCAAAACAAAATTTGCTGGTTATATGAAGCATTTTATACTATAATACAATAGCAATCTATACCCATGTTTCTCATGTCTTCGAAACCGTTTGAAATATCAAATTGTTGTAAACAGGATTATGATCTTTACATCTTTCGAAAACAATCTACGTAATTGGATCTGATTATACTAAAGATGTTGGGTGGGGTTATTTGTGTTTTTAACAGTGTGCTTCTTTAACTGGCAACAGTGTTATGTAGCTTAGCGCCTTGTTTTTGTTTCCAAAGTGAGGAGGCAAAAGTTGCAGTTTCTGGCAGATGGAACATATAGTACGGTCAAAGATTTTACAACGTAGTTCAAACAATTAGCTATCTTACCACAAGCAGTTACAGCTAGAAGGATTGGAAACATATTTTTCGTGTAGTATTTTATATGCAGTTGAAGTTAAAATCCATTAAATATAGTACATTTTATATTTTGTTGCACTCGTGTGGTGAGGCAAATCAAACTTTAAAATTACAGTCCATTATGAACATTGTTTCTAGCATTTTCATTTCATTTAGTGAAAACAATTCAAATATACACATTTACATGTACAGATATGATACTAAGGATAATGGCGTCTGAAATTATAGGTACACTCATGTCCAAAATGATTGTCGCATTTCTATAACTGTCTTCTTGTAAGAATATAATTTAACAATTCTTATGCAGGGTACTTTTAATACTGTCACTATATGTATAATCGGGAAATGTATATTTGTGGTAAATTTCATAGGAAAAGAATTATAAATACGAAAATTAGAATGAGTAAAACAAAATGTTGCTAAATGGACAAGAAAGTTTTATTTTCGTTTTATTTTTATTTACTGCTATTTTGACATGAAATTTGCCACATACATGTCTTTGCCGATTATATACATACTAACATTATAAGAAATACCGGGCGAATTCGTTATCAAATTATATTCCTACAAAAACATATTTATAGACATGCGACAATAATTTTGGACATGACTGTACACACGAAGCAGAAATATATTATTGAACTTCCTGAAAGCTTAACATATTACATTCATTCTCACTCATCAACGATTGAAGAAGACGATGCAGGGGATGCGAGTACTGTAAAGCGATAAGTAGTACCTCTTAGAAGTGGTGAAAAGGGTGTACACCACAAGCCACGGCCCCTGTTCAGCTGTCATGCCTCAATCAACCCATCCGTGCTGCCTGCTTTGAGATCACAAGATGTTTCAACGTTTTTAGAAGGGTCATTCTGAAAGTAATGAAGAACATTCAGCTGTGCATACAGTTTCTTGGACGTAATGTCATATATATCCTTTTCACAATTTCTCAAGCGCACTACATTCCCTGCAGGCTCGTGTCCAGGGGAGGGGCGGGCCCCCTAAATTTTTACTGCCCCCTTAAAATTTTCACGATAGGCTTGCAAATGAACTATAATATGGTGGTGAACTATAATATAGTTGGATCGGGCCCCTCTATATTTTTGGGCTGGCTTATGGCCTGATTCCCTGTATGGTCTCCATAAACCTTTAGCAAGCAAGCGTGAATAAATGACAATTGAGTGCAATTAGTTCAGCTGTCAGGAACTCCAATAGCATTTCTGTTTTGTATTATCTATGCCAGAATCCATTTTGACTAAATGCTGCGTTTGTTGCTATCTATCGGTAGAGAACGAAAACGATATTAGCAGTAAGGTTCCTCCTTTACTACAATACCAATAACATTCGCCTCGGATCTTATTCATAAACGCAAAGGTCCCCAAAACATTTGGAATGACACGTGTACACTCAATGACACGTGATGTGCATTCACCAGCCAAAACATTATTACCACCTACCTAATATGTGGTATGTTCACTTTTGGATCTTAGGACAGCGGTAATGCAGTGTGGGATGTCAATAATGAGACTTCGATAGATTGGTAGACGCGTGGTGATACTATGGATGCACAAACAAGTCACTTAATTCCTGTAAATTCCGCGGAAAGGGTGATAAGCTCAAGTCTAACGTTCAATGACATTCCAATGGTGTTCAGTTGGGTTAAGAATCAATGAGTTTGTGGGCCATTCCAGCAATAGAAATTCACTACTGTACTCCTTTAACTACTGTCCTGCTGAAAGATATTGTGCCAGCTTGAAACGTGGTTCACATAAATGGGTATACATAATCAACAATAACTTGCCAATAGCTTGGAACCATCGTGGTACACTCTACACGCACTACTGGGCCCATAGATGACTACGTGAAGGTTTCCAAAATTACAATGCAGTTACAATTTATATATAATCGTCCTACTGTGCACATCTCGATCAGTTGTTTCTCTGAAAGACGACGGATTCTGACCCAGCTATCACCGTGATGAAGGCAGTATTGTGATTTATCGGATCATGCAACGTTGTGTCATTGTTCAGCGGTCCAATGACAAATGGTAAGTGCCAATTCCAGTTGTTATCCACGATGCAATGAAATTATCTTTGATGCACATGTGGATCATCGACTGCGGAGTTCCATGCCTAACAGTGTACGATGAACTGTGTGTTCATACAGTCTAGTGTTTTGCACACTGTTAAAGCCTGTTGTTAATTGTGCAACAGTTTGTGACCAATCCTGTTGCACCAACCTCCACAGTCAACGTGTCTGATATCTTTAATGAGGTGTGGCCGCTCCAGACCTTGTCTTTTGGTGCAGGTTTTACCGTCCTTTTTCCACCTTTGAAGACATTAACCACGGCAGCTTGCGAACATCCGACAAGTCGCAGAGTTTCTGAGATGCTCGTTCTCAGCCATCACAATCTGGTCTCTATCAAACTCTGATATGTCGCCAGCCTTCCCCATTCTACCTACAAGTACTACACTGATTGATCGAATACGATACCTGTCACCGTCTGGCAAGCGATGCTGCTGTGCCCCGTGACTCTTATCAGGCCAACGACTTCATTCAAAAAGTAGTGGGTTGTTGTAATGATCTGGCTTGTGAATTATTTCACTCATTTTTAGAATACATTTGCTATCTTTTTAATAAATGTATGATATGGTTCTATAATTAGAACGTTAGAATGCATATATTAATAGTGCAAGGTTATTTTTAAGTATGTTTTCAGTTTTCGCGTATTAGAGGCAGTGGTTTACACTTCCATCCATTTATCGAAATCCTGTACTATCTATGAATATCTTTACATACCGGTACATGAGTATTAATCTGCCATCTATAGAGAAGCTATATTTAGAACAGTTCATTCTGGTATAGGTATTCTGAACAGGTAAAAAAAAAAACGCTTTTGGATATTAGGTACGACATTGCTACACGTAGGTTTGGTCTATATAACTTCACATTAATATAATTAATTTTAAAATACCAATATTAAAGGAGCCTTTCTGTAAAATGAGTGCTTGAATATGATCGGTGTTGGTCACTGATAATAACATTAAGTTCACGAGTTTACGATATAATATCCATTCCGAATTATTTGTTCTTACTTTCTAAAAAAAAATGAAAAGAAATCATGGCGAACAATATAAGCAGAAAAAATAAACTTGCACTGCTGCTCATAACACGAATTATACAACCATCAAGTACATATTATGCATTATTAAAAAGATATAAAAACGAGATATTACATTGACTGTAGATTACCTATAATCTTCGAGATAGATTACAGCTTTTCTCGTGTTTCAACTTCACCCCACGGCTGCAAAGGTTAAGACAATAATTCCGCTACTATAATATTAGAAAATGCAAGAAAAGTCTTCTATTTTTACAGAGAAGCACACATTCGTCAGTCATATAGGATACTTCGCAAGGTTACTCGTTCTGGCCTTCTGACAGATAAGAAAGAATCTTTATCACATGAATGAACTTTTGATTTCTTATTTATAAGGACTTGATTCGGATTGCCAGTTTGAACCTATTTCAAGCTACATTCAGCTCAGTTGGATAATAACTCGGCGGCATAAAGTTCATAAAATAATATATGGCTTGATACATAGCCATCTCTTTAAATAGAGATGTTATGCTTGAAATGTAGTTTATTTGGCTACTTGCAGTGAAGTACAGTGCAATTTTTCTTTCGTTTCATTCAGCAGTTCTCGTGCGCATAAGGTTGCCAACATTTGAAAGCGAAGAGTCAGGATACACTTGTTACGTTTCAAATCCTGTACCCTGTCCAAATTTCAAGTTTCTAGCTTAAGCGGTTTCGCCAAGGCTTGGATCAGTCAGTCACTAATTTACTCAGAACTTCTTGTGTTATATTATAGAGATAAGGAAACAAATAAATCTGTTAAAATCGCATTAACAACATAATTGTCAATTTGTGTGCCATAATGAGTTTCTCAATTATTTTACATTTTATAAGCTGTTCGTGAATACTTCTTCGTCTTTATTTTCAAGCAGTGAAAAAAATAATACCAGGTAATGCTAAATATATCCACTGAAACATTGATGATAAAGTCAGCGTTATCAATGTTATAGCTTGAAAATCTTTCAAAAAAATATTTTTGCCTTTGATATAGTGGAATTTCCGATATGGTATTGTCAACTCTGAATTTGATGTTATCTCTCACAACATATTCATTTATAGCTAATCTACAGCCACTGTACAGCTACATGATGTCTGAATCACAGAATTGGCATTTATTTACTGCAGTTCATTTAGAATAAAACATATCTAGCTAATGTGGCTATTGTCTTCTGCATTTGACTACAAAGGTGGATCAATATCTAACGTAAAACTAAGAAAGTAATAAGTAATAGGTAATGTAGATGAAAGTAATAGGTAATACGACAATAATACATAAAACTTACAAAAGAATTATATTAAAACTACTCTTTAACATAGCCATCAAATTTCTCAACACATTTCTCGCATCATGACACAAGTTTCAGAATATTTTATTCATAGAAGTTGTCTTTTGGGAGTATAACCATGTGCCCACAACTGATTTGACTTAACCATCAGAACGGAAAAGTTGACTAGTCAAGAATTTCTTAATTGGGCCAAATATCCAGACCAGGACTGTACAGCGCGTGTTCGAGCAGCACCCATCCAAACTTCTTGAGCTTCTTACGTACAGAACAAGCATCATGGGAGCGTGCATTGCCATAAAGAAGTTTTACATTTCCAGCATTAATATTAAGGCATTTGTCATGATCCTCACGAAGTGCATGACACAATTTTGCCAATGTTGTTTCATATGGTGTAGCATTTACAAAGGCCTCGCGTATTAGAAATAACCTATACCATAACCCAGAATACAGTCACTAACACAGATTGAGTCACCTTGGATTTCTCTTTTGTGAAGAATCGCTACGTTTCCATTCCACACTCTCTTTGTTTCAGGTGTGTAGTGGTACGCTTAGGACCTTTACCTGTAAGGAAACTTTCCAGGAAAGAATGTCCTTTTCAGCGTACCGTGCCAGGTCGGGGTATGCCATTATTCGCTGCCCCTTTTGAATGTCTGTGAGATTTTTTTTCACTTACCGTGCATTCATTCTTACGAAATTTCGGTTTTTCATGCACCACATCATTCGTTGCACCGTACGAAATGTTGAACATGTCTGACAGAGCTCGAAGGTGGATTCTCTGGTCTTACCAAGTTGGCTCTTTAATGGATGTGACATTCTGGTCTGGTCTGGTCTGGTCATGTGACATTCTCTTGATTCTGGTGCTGGACGTATGGCACGTGGCAAATTGGCAAGGTTTACACTACCCTCTTCACAAATTTTGTACCAGTTGCTATGGTCCATACCGTCTTCCTGATACACCCCCCGAATTTCTCTGGTCTTGTCCTTCGTGAGCCAAAAAAAAAAAAAAAAAAAAAAACGCACTGTTTTTTACAAGTAGACGGCTGTAACACACACTCCATCTTTGCTCAATAGTTCACGCCTGATCCAACAACTGCCGACTACAGTGCGAACTTGAAAGTACTTTACTTTGAATTTTCACGTCCCAGGTTAATATAGTGTCTCGTGAAATATGTGCATTACTAATTGATCTGCTGTTGCATTTAAACCTTGTAGTAGCAGTTATAAATTTATTTTCTACTTTGCGAGTGATCAAGTCATCATGACTAGGCAATAGCTAGAACAAAGTCCTAATAAATAAGAAAATATAATCCTTACCGGCAGGTTTCACCAACTTTCATTAAATACGAGACAACATTTGTGTAACAAAAATTGCATAAAGTCATTTTGAAATTAATTAGGCCTAAATTATTAAAAACTATCATTTCCTGACGATCAACGATAATCGAAATTGGTCAAAAATATATTTTTTTTAAAAAAGATTTTAAAAACAACATGTTAATTACAACGATTGTTGGTGAAACTGGCGGTTAGATATACAATAAAAAGTAACTCACTTCCATCAATGAAAATGGCGGGCTTATTGGAACCTCCTTTGGACACTTTTATCAGGTAAATACTGCGTCCTTCTACACTTTTTCCTAAATCCCAGGCTGTCACAAGATGAGGGAAGTTGGTTGCTAAATGCTTCAGATATGAGGAGATCTAGTGAAATGTAGAAGAACAAAAATTAGTAAATTAATTGCAAGAGTTGTATTAATTTGCAAACACTCCCAACCAGATATGTAACGTGAACTATTATGTGCAAGTCAGTTTAATTTACACGGTACATAGACTAATATGAACCATATTCAGCACGGTGGATCAGTGGTAGAGCGTTTACCTTTGGTGCGTGGGGTCCCTGGTTCAATCCTCCCCCAAGTAAGTTTGTGATGGACAACATCGTGTCCGTGGGTTTTCTCGGGGTACTCCCGCTTTTTCATTCCACCAATTCTTCCATCATCATTCACTTGCCTTAATCATCGTCCCCCTTAGCCTAAAGGGGGCATAATGTTAAACTGAAATATTTCATTTCATTTTTACGAACTATATTTAATTAACTTACCAAAATGTGTTAAATAATCATCATAAATAAGTAATTAAATTCTGTAAATAGTTAAACAGGTTCGAAGCAATAGTTTAGGTCCTGTAACCCAGACATGCTCCTAGTTTGTAGAATAGAGTCGAAACATCAGGTGTCAGAGGAGCATATTCCCTATTCATTAAGAAGGTGATAGTTTTCCAGTATTTCGAGCAGTCAAGCCATTGCTTTCAAGTACGGATGCGCACGAGACAAGATTTGTGGCTCTCTCGACTCGAAAATGTGCTGTAAAAGTGATGTCTCGACTCGAAAAATGTATACTTCCCTATTGGAAGAGCCGTGTTTCGACTCAAATTTTGTCAGGAAAATCCTGTCTCGACTCGTCTCGTGCGCATCCGTACTTTCAAGCTACTTTGTGCACCGCCGGGGAGCAAACCTTGATCCAGGTGGAGTCAAAGCATGCGCGTTAGCCATAAAGCAACACACTTTTCTTGAAGGCAAAATAACGTAGTGGGGAAGGGTTTGCTCTATCCGAGGTCCGTGAACCGTCATGATGCTCTGTGAACTGTCAACTTGAATGGATTCAGGGGAGGCACGGTGGCTGTGATAGAGCGTTCACTTCTGGTTCGTGGGGTCCCTGGTTCGATCCCCGGGGAAGTACGTTTGTGGTAGACAACATCGTGTCCGTGGGTTTTCTCGGGGTACTTCCGTTTCCTCCCTATTATCATTCCACCAGGTTCCTCTATCATCATTCACTTGCCTTACTCATCCGTCCCCTTTAGCCTAAACGGCATAACCGTGCGCCCTTAAACTGAAAGAAAAGGTTGAGTGGATTCAGGTTCTGATGTATTCGGAGCCCATGCACGTAGTAGGTTCCGCTCTTTATAACGTCAACGTTGCGTAAGAATAAATCAAACCTTAAATTGAGTTCGTGGTGTATAAATGATTGTTTCTTTTTAATGTTATTTTCCTGTATAGTTTGTATTCCAATAATATGGCCCGGAAATACTACAATAATGTCTAGAAATAAGAAATACATTTATTATTTTATACATTGCTTGTAGTAATATTATTTTGCATATATTTTTTGGGTACTCTTTAAAATTTATATACAGGGTGTTTCAAAACAACATCGACAACGTTTGGGAGGTGATTCCTGACATCAAAATAAGACAAAAAGTATAGACCAACTTGGGTACACAAATGTTTTCTTTCGGAGTTATAGGCTGCCGAAAACACGAAAAACTGAACTTTAATGGTCCATAGTTCCAAAACTATGGAGCCTACCGTGTTCGGGTTAAGAGTTCACTTGGGAACTAATATGTGCCCTTTCCAAAAAATGCATGTTTCAGAATTCTGGAACAATTTTTATAGAGGAGGTTTGGCTACGGGCCTATAATTTGAAGTACTCCCAACTACCTCCATAAAAATTGTTGCAGAAGTACCACATGATTCTCAAACATGTATTTTTAGATAGCGCATATATTATTTCCTAAGTGAAGTCTCGTCCTGACTACGGTAGGTTCCATAGTTTTGGAGCTATGTACCATTAAAGTTCATTTTTTCATATTTTTGCAGTCTATAACCAGTGGTGCTATTCAAATTTTTTAACAACCGGTTCTCTCTCTCTCTCTCTATATATATATATATAGTAGACGGCAGGGGCGGATCCAGGACCGACTTCTGGGGGGGGCGGTGGGTTGTCATACTGCTACTTTTAAGGGCTCCAAACTTTGGGATGGGTTTTATTTATATATATAAAATAAGAAATCTTCCTCTTCTGGGGGGGGGGCGATCGCCCCGATCGCCCCCCCTGGATCCGCCCCTGGTAGACGGATAGGTAGATATAATTCTCTTGTGACATGTAGCGACCTACACAGCATACAAATAGTGTGACGAAATTATGTTGCACTTCGAACGAATTATCCAAGATAGATGGTTGTCAAAAAGTATTTAAGAGACCTTGATCCAACAATGGATCGACAATTGCTAATAATGGTATATATGAGTTTCGAAAGTAAGTAACCCTCACTACTTCACCCATATGATCCCAGTTCTCATTCTTGATATCTGAGCATTTGAGATTAGGGAATAAACATCTATACCTTCTTCTGAGATATCGTACTTAACCCTGTAGCTGTAAGAATTTCTTAGAAAAAAGACACTTAAAATAAAATTTACCATTCCCCCCGCCCTCCATTAATAATCTCGTATGTACAGAGCAAAGTAATGTTCTTCAAATAGGTCAATTGTTTTGGCTGCGAAAAATTTGTATTCTACAAGCTCTCCCTTCCAGCTGAAATTTGGAATGCACACACTTGCTATGCTAATAGAAATACAAAAGATATAGAAATCTTATCTGCGTAGTTTATTTTCGATTGCCGAAAATGGATACTGCTACGTGTAGTTGGCACCGCCGATTTTGCTTTTGGTATTAATTGTTTATAAATCCTGAACAAAAGAAAATTTTATGAGAATAATCGTGAACGAACGATCTCCATGGTTTAATTTTCAAATTCTGAAAATGAGTTCTGCCAGGTTTAAACATATACTTTGTTTGGCTTCTTTCTTCCACGCTTGGCTTGGTAATTGTGTGTGTGTGTGTGTGTTTGTATGTAGGTTTATCTCGGTATAACAAACGGTTCTGCGAACTCGAAGTATTTTAACAACCGGTTCGCCCGAATAGCACCATTGCCTATAACTTCGAAAGAAGCAATTGTGCACCCAGGTTGGTCTGTACTTTTTTTTTGTCTTATCTTGGTGTCAGGAATCAGCTCCCAACGTTGTCGGTGTTGTTTTGAAATACCCTGTATTTATTTTAGTTTACGTCCGACGATTATCCTAAGAGGTTAAGGGAGGCGTAATGATAATAATGGATGGTGGGAGGAAGTAAGTGAAAGGAAACAGAACATGAAACAAACGCAGGCGGTTGGCCCACCACAAAGACAACTTGGCTCGAGCTGTGTTCGTACTAGAGACCCCACACATCACAGGTGAGCGCTCCACCACTATGTCACTGTGGTCCTACTATTTAAAAATCGCAAATACTGTAAATTTCAGACTTAAGTAATACAAGCATTCGTTTTGTGTGTCTATCACCATTTTTATTGCGAACACATTCAACAGATGGCAGCAGCTCTATACTATGTGCTATCTATGGTACGCTGTACAGTAGCGCGGCAACGCGGTAAATGATCAAAATTCTTGAAAGTAGAAGTGTATGTTCTTATCAGTGCTGACAATTTTTACATTTCTACATGCTGATTAGCTAGTAGTATTGTGGTTCGGCTGTAACTTTGGACCATTCTGCACTCATAATGCCAATTTCTAACGATCTACACTTAACAGTAGCATTTTTTAAAAGTATAAATGTTACTTTTAGCTAAGTGTAGTTTGTTCATTTTCTAATCATGCTGCTCAGTGACAATTTCCAGGGAGTGACCCTGAAGGAATTTCCCACGGAAATACAAAATCCCTTCCGGGGCTATGTCTCCTATTCTCCTGAATGTGTATTCCCAAGATTTCGCAGTATTACTTTCCACCCCAGTGTATTAAAATCCGCTCCCGCTGGAGATGGAATATTTTGCACTTTCAAATGAAATGAATTTTTTCAGTTTAACGTCCCACGATTATGCTCGTTAAGCTAAGAGAGACAGATGCTTAAAGCAAGTGGATTAAGGATGATGGAAGAATTGGTGGAATGATAATGTTGAAGGAAACTGAGTATCTCGAGAAAACCCACGGGCACGATGTTGTCCAACACAAATTACTTGGCCCAGGAATCCAACAAAAGTCCTCATGCACCAGAGGTAAGTACTTGACCATTGGACCGGGGCCGCGGTGGCTCAATGGTAGAGCGTTCACCTCCGGTGCTTCGGGTCCTGGTTCGATCCCAGCTTGCGCCGTGTGGACTTTGTGGTGGACAAACACCGTGCTCGTGGGTTTTCACGGGGTTCTCCCGTTTTCTCGCTCTCTTCATTTCACCATTTCATTCATATCTCATCATCACCGTCTCCTTTAGCCTACCCGGCATAAGCCTGGGACGTAAAACTGAAATATTTCATTTTCTACACTGAGTCACCGTGCAGGCCGATGGCCAGCCTAAAAATGTAGGGGGCCTGGCTGAAATTAGGGGGAACGATGCAACCGTATTATAGTTCATTTGCAAGCCTACCGTGAAAATTTATGTGGAGCAAAAATTTAAAGGGGCCCGACCCCCCTAGACCCCCCTGGATACGGGCCTGCCACCGTGCTCCCCAAATCTTTTGAACTGCTTGTAGTCGCAATCATAGAAAAATATTTTCGTTTCGCAATAGAAGTCATTCACAGTTAGATTGTCATAGCCTCAGGGCAAAGGGATTCCAGCGAGCTATATGCTTGAGCGAGCGTATCTAGCATATAGCAAATAAGTTTCAGAGGTTATTTTCCGGGGAAGACAATAAGCATAAGGGGATTGACTACAAAAATAATGATAACCCACCTTAAACACAATCAGAGATAGACTTCTTGGTGGGGAAAATTTCAAAACTCCGGTGGGGGATCCAGGATGCGTCCTGAAATCATCACTGGCAGCTTTCGTTGCGGAAGATCCGTGTTCGATTCCCGGTAGGGATATTTTGCATCAGGATGCACAATATTATTTTTACTTCATGACACATTTTTATGTACTAACATTGTTACATTCTACGTATAGTGTACAGGTAAAAATCACTCACCTCTGATAAACTGTGATATCTATCGAACGAAATAGTGGACTCCAAAGCAATTCTTGATCGCGATTGCAGCGCCATTTCTGCATCTACTGCTCTGCAAAGAATCAACACATTTCTTAATAAAATGACAAAAACTGTTTTTATTCAATAACAACAGACAAATAGGAAAAGTGAACATAATAACACATCAGTATACCGTAACTTTTCTTGCTACTTTCCGCCATTACACTGCTAAAGTCAGGCTCATTTTTTAGGTAATTTACGCTCCTGGGACCAAGAAAATTTTGCGCCTCTCCCAGCTTATTTGATGGTACTCAGTATAAGACTACGGCTGCGTCCGCTTAGATTGAGCCATCGCACAATGACGATGCGAGAGGAAGCAAGGGGTAAGTGCCCCCGGTGACATCGCCTGCCTTCCAGACAAATATTAATTTCGGTGTACAGAAATAGCTGCCCCCCCAAAAAAATTCTCTGGTCCTCTGCTTACCTATCCCCTCGAGATATTAAAGCTAGCGTCGTCACTGATCATACCGGTTCTACCATAAGGAATCTGCTTCTTCTTTATACATATCTCTTGCTTTACATCCCTATGTAGCACTGATTTTATTTAAATAATAATATTATTATTATTATTATTATTATTATTATTATTATTATTATTATTATTATTAATAATAATAATAATAATAATAATAATAATAATAATAATAATAATAATAATAATAAAAAGGCTCTGCTATCTTCTACAATTGAGTATGAACTGCAAGAGCTTCTGATCCACGAGGTTCCGGATTCAATTCCCGGTAGAAGATAACTTGAACGCATTATGATGGTTCGGATTCCACCTTAAACTGCAGGTCCTCATCTCATATAGCCTCGATGGTGAAAAGAGGCGATAAACTTCGATGAACAAAAACAAGTACAAAAATCCGGCCTTCCCTGTTAATACGCTCCTTCAACTCAACACAGAATTCAATTCCTTGGTACATTGGATTCCTGATTCGATTCCAGCTCTTAGTTTTATTGCAATCGTTGGTTTGAGAGGACAAATAATGTTATTGGATTTTAATTTAGAAATTTACAAGCAGAATACCCGTTTTTCGCACGGGGAGAATACATTTCATTTTGGACATAAAATACTAATGGGTGATGAATTTGGATTAAAACTACAACGATATGTTGTATTTTTAATTGTATTCTTTGGGCAAAATGTGTGATCTTTTCTATAAAATATGCACTAGCCAGCTAGGTTAAAAAGAAGAAGAAAAAGAGGCAACATATCTTGTTATAAATCAATGTATGTTTTGTTGTTTATATTTTACCAAGACTATGTGTTTATATATGTTACTATGGAAACAGAAGCAAGGTTAGACATATTGACAACTACTTTTTAAGAATCACAAAGTTTATAAAAAGAAAGTATAAAATAAACGACATTTTGCATTATGTCAATTTAGTTTATTCATTGTGGCTCAATAAGATAATATAATGTTAGAATCAGAACTAAAACAAATATAACAAAAGTATATTGTTATAAAACGGCATTGGAAATATCACTGTTTATCTCAGCGACCCCGAAAACTATGAATTCGACATTAATATCGGCCATTTTCGATCATTTTTAAATATCACCTCCCTCCCTCACTCCTAAGTTGCATCGTCAAAGTGAAATGATACAAAAAAAAATTCCAGGCTTGAAGTTCATCTATGTGACAAATTTGATCGAGAACCTTATTTTTTATGGTATACTCTTTCAAGTAAGTAGCTTTTAATCAGCGAAACATCAAAACTTCGATGTAAAAAATACTGTAAACTGTTTTATAGGTTATGATTACCCTCATAATCAATAATTAAGAATCATGGTTAAATAAATAAATAAATAAATAAATATATATATATTACTTTTACTTTTCAAAATATCTTTTTGTAAGAAACATGATTACATTATGCTACAGCAACTATCATGTACACTGTAAAAATCCTACACTTCTTGTGTGCCTAAACTGCAACGAGTTTTGATCACTTCATTTACATGTATATCTGTGTGCAACAGGAGTGAAAAATATGTACAAAATGTGTGTGAAATGTGCAGAAACTTCCAAGGGTGGAACTAGTGCACATTACTCACACGTTTCGTACACACTTCACACTCCTCCTGTTGCACGCACACACATACACTAACATACACCAAAGTTTCGGACCTAGGCCTAATAACGTTACTTTCGAAGTAGGGTAACAGTTACTTTTCTGGTGCAAGTAACGCGTTACTTTTTAAGGGAAAGTAAAGTAACTTGTAACGCGTTAAATTTTTACAAGTAACTTACCCAACACTGCCGCATAATGATACATTTAAGTAGGTTAAATTGAAATTTACTCTTCAGAGCAAGTTCTCTGGATTGTTTTGTTACAACCAACTCCAACTTTCTCTACAATTTTTCATTTTCTTGGGTGGGGAGAGTGATAAGTGTGGAGTGATTGCTCCCACGTATTTGGGAGGGGGAGGGAAGAGAACCTTCGCACTAACAACTAAAAAAAAAAATACACCAACATTGTCTTTGAGCCACAGTGGCTCAGTGCTGCAGCACTAATCTCTGGTGCGTAGGGTCCGTAGTTCGATCCCAACTGGCGCCCAGTTGACTTTGTGATGGACGAACACCGTGTGCATTGATTGCCTCAGAGTTCTTCTGTCTCCTTCACTTTCTTTATTCTCCAATTTCATTCAGTATCATCATCACCGTCTCCTTTAGCGTTGTGCATAATTATGAGGCGTTAAACTAAGAGAAAAAGTGTCTTGAAAATATATATATTTTCCTATTGACAGGAACGTACGCAGGAATTTATTTCGGGAGGGGTCTAAAGCGTTTTGGGGGGTCCAAATACGAGGCTAAATTATATGAAAATTTTTAAAATTACCCCTAAAAGTAGACTACATTTACAAAAAAAGTCGGGATTTCGGGGGGGGGGGTCCGGACCCCAGGACCCACATCCTGCGTACGCCCCTGCCTATTGATTCTCATTGAGTTGTCAATTTCATTGTCACTCAACAACTGCTAAACATTTACCCAAATACACACAGAACATTTCAATTGTAGTCGGAATTTGCGTACTATGTATCCTTGCTAACATATTTTTTCTTCTTCGGTATTTGGAGGGAGGCCACAGTGGCTCAGTGGTAAAGCACTTATCTCTGGTGCATGGGGTCCAGGGTTCGATCCTCTACCAAGTAAGTTCGTGATGGATTTTCTCGGGATACTCACATTTCCTTCCACTTTAACATTCCACCAGTTTTTCCATCCTCATTTACCGTACTTGCTTGAATCGTCGTCTCCCTTAGCCTAAATGGCGTAATCGTGAGACGTTAAACTGAAAGCTTTCTTCGGTATGTGTTTAGCTATTCCTTTTTCTACGATTAGCGTCATTGAATTCCACTCGTTATAGTTTATCTATAATGTCATTGACAAAATTACCAAGAAATTTGTGTAAAAATTTCGTTGAAAAAAAGTAATTTCTCCGTGTCTATCACTCGTTTCTAGCTGTTTATTAGATTTCTGCATTTCGTGTTTTTTTCTTCAAAGAATTAAAATAAACTTAAGACAAAACATCTGTCATAAATATATAACTTGTATTTTTTATATTATACTAGCTGAATCTGCGCTCTCTACACAGCGCATCACTCACATATGAGCATGAATTTCCTCGTCATTCCTCACAACATCAGTACATGCCCCTTTACAGACACAAGTGAAAGACATCTTGATAAAAATCGGTAAGGAGTTTCTGATTCATGTATGATCAGTGTTTTCTTTCTTCTTGCATGCAGTATGTAATGAACAAATACATTAGATCATAATTAATTATAATGTCAGTGATATATGGCGTTCATTGGGCAAAACACGCTAAAGATTCATCTTAGACTAGAGAAATGGTTATCCTTCGTTTTTCATTGTCATTTGGCCATGAAACAAACGCCGCAGAGATATACTAACACCGTATACAAATGTGTGATGTTGGAATGTATAACTTGTAGGATATAATGCTTTTTAAAATTTCAATATTTCCAGTGTACCCCTGAAAAACGTAATAAAGAAATAACGGCCATTTTTTGAATATTCAATTAGAACTGAACAATTTACACAAAATTTCCAATCGATCAGTGAAAACGGCATCTTTCTAGAGCTTGTGGTTTCCGAGATATCACTGCCAAACGAACCGGCCACAAACATATAAACTTTTCTTGACCACAAACATGTAAACCTAGTATTTTAATATATAAATAGCATATAATGGCACATTGTGGTCTGAGGGAGCAACAAACAATTAGCGAGGGAGGGCCCACTATCCGTTCCGTGATTGCGACTCTCCCACTATTGCTTTTAAACTCCATTGCCATCCTGTTCATTAACAAATTTACCTTACCTTAGCGTTAAGGTGTGGCGCCAGCATTGAAACATTTTTAGCAACATGTTATAATTGTTTAACAAGCTTCTGCACTTAGCACAAATGAACGCGCAACGAGAAACAAAAACTGAAAATCCCTGTAATTTTTTTATATCTGTAACTAGTAATTTATTTTTATGGTTTCCATGAAAACAAAGAACATACATTACATTATTTAAAAGAAACAGATTAAAACAGAAGAAAAGGAAAGCAAGCGTAATGTATTTAGTAAAGCAAATGTTTTACACAACACGCATAGAACAAACACGTAAGAGTGTAAGAAGGATTAGCTCGTAAATTTTATAACACATAGGATGCAACGAAAGAAAATGAAATGAAATTTTTGAGTTTTACATCGAACGCTTATGCCGGTTAGGCTAAAAGAGACGGTGATGATGAGAGATGAATGAAATGGTGGAATGAAGAAAGTGGGAGGAAACGGGACAACCCCTAGAAAACCCACGCACACGGTGTTTGTCCACCACAAAGTTCACTTGGCGGGAGGAGGGTTTGAACCCAAGACCCCAAGCACCAGTGGATGCAACGAAAGAGTTCCTTTTACAATTAATAACTACAATCTACTTTTCAATACCTCCAATATATGTTTTTTATCAGGGAAAAATCTTGGGGTGAAGGAAATTCCCTCCTTAATATTTTTGGAAGAAAATTTCCCCATTCGTAACTTGCTTAGTGGGAGTGAATAAAATCACACTATTATTAGAAATTGACGTGTTAACTACAGTAATTGATGTGTAATTAACATGTATTCCACATGTGATTAATGAGTAAAGTATTGGTTTTTCGTATCCCTAATCTTACATACGAGGGATCATTAAAAAGTAAGGTTACAAAGCCTGCAGTGAAAAGTGTATACATTACTTCATACAACCAATACAGCCAACAGATAGTACATACATTAGGTTATTTTCCGACATAGCCTACATATCGGTTGATGTAGTTGTTGCATTGTGGGATGAGTTTGAAGATTTCCTCCTCGCAAAAAAAAAAAAAAAAAAAAAAAAAAATCCTATCCTTGTGTGTTCAACCACGTTGTCACGAAGTGTTTCACTTCCTCGACTGAAGCAAGGATGTTATAAAATAGAGGATCTCCCCATACAACAAAATCGTGAAGCCATACGTCACAGCCTCGCCACATCTACTCTGCCCATTCCGCGCCACTAACATTGCAATGTTTCGAGCCAACAATCATGGCGGAAACGAGAATAGTCAATCAGACCTGCCGGTTCAGACGATGCTCGGTTGTTTTTTGGCTTCACTGAGTTCATATGATAAAGATACATATGGGCAGATCCTCTATTTTATAACATCCTTGGTCTGAAGCGAAGCGACGCCTTCCAAGATACTCCTTCAAGTGCAGAAACAGGTGAAAGTGCCATCAGATGCCGTGAGCTGTGTACAAATCTGTTGATGCCGTGCTGGGTCGGCCACTGCGTTCCCTGTCGGTGACGTTTTCTATACCAACCGCAGACCTTCGACACCATTCTGCGACATGCTAACAAGACATTACAGGCTCTCCGTACACCTCTATCAGCTCCCGGTGAATATCAGCCACAGTTACATATTTCGCTCACAGAAATTGAATAACTGAGCGGATTTCTTTGTGAGACCAGTTTTCCATACGAGTCGCCATTTGTGTTTACCTACACTAGCGTTGTAGGTGGAGGAAACTATACACAGTTGCCAACTTCATGTATTTCCTCTATAAGAGACGAAACTTCAGAAATATCGGCCTTGTAATATTAGTTTCTGATCCTGCCTGGCAGTTCAATAATCATGGATTTCAAATATTTATACTCTGTATGTACGTGGAAATATGTCAGTTTTTTTTTTTTTTTTTAACAGTTGTCTCACCCTCGTTCTACACACATACACACTTCAACAATTGCGACTTCGCAAGCTGTTTAAATTCTTTTTCTGTATCCTTTGAAATGAACTGGGATTTAAATGGTTTGATTTCTTCTTTAAATCAATGGTAGTGATGTATTTAAGGGGGGGACTTCCGCTTAAGCCCCCACCCCTCGAAATTTTATTTACTATTTTAAAGTAAACGAAATATCTTGCAGAATTTTCACATTTCCAGGAATAAAGTTAGCAAAGCCCTCCCCGAAACAAAATCGTAAATGCGCCACTGATCAATGGGAATTAAATTTTCTTATAATTTTTATTATTTTATAATCAAATTTTTTTAAGTGCTATGATTTTTTTTTTTTTTTTTGTATAATGCAAATTCATTTTGAAAACGCAAGACATTTTAAACTTGAATAAAAGGTGTCTTCCAACTTGTGACAGTCCTATTAGCGACAGGAACTGTTAACTATCCTATGAGCGACCAATTCGATCTGTTAATTGTCCTATGAGTCACCGATTCGTTCATACTAAGATAATGGAAGAAGATAAGGTTCTCTCTTCTTTAACTTGTTTCATGCTAATGTTATTTAGAACCTAATAAAATCTACTATGAAAAATTTCGCTCTACCTAAATTTAATACGTGAGAATGCTCTCATTACATTAACAATCTTTTATACGTTTTTCCTAATATTATATTTTTGAATTAATTTCTATGAATACATTGACTCTTCGCCTTTGTATATGATTCTAATATAATTAAAAAATTCATGTTAAAATGATACGGAGCATAAGTTTAGATTGAATATGTTTATGGCATAAGAAAGAAATCAGAGAGAGGTAGGAGCGCCCGAAGAAAATTTTCTAGAGGGGCATCCCCATGGTTGCTGTATCACGTCTGGTATATCTGGTATTTAATATACGTGGCTTGCTATATTATGTATACATTTTTGTGAGCCAGGGGGGCGACCCCTGCCTTCCCATCGGACGCCTATGGAAAAAAGGTGTTCGCTATTTGAGGATATCAAAGAAATCTAAAAACACGGTGTATTCGAAGAAATTATTACACAAGTTACAAATCTCTCGCAGGACTTAACAGTTCGGCTAGTTATAAGGGATTATTTCAGATTGCTACACGACAAACTTTTTTGTATAAGTCAAAACAAGGGAGGTAGGCAAATTAAGCAATTAGTTTACGTTTTAGTAGCTTACAACAGGGGGAGGTAGTTTAAAGAGTTTGTTTACCTTTTGGATTGTTTGGAGTGAACTGCATTATAATTAGTGGAATTGGTTGAGAATAGCCAATCAGATGTAAGGGATCTCAAAAGCTGTCTTTTATCATTGACATTTTTTTTTTTCATTTTATTCATAGAGTCTTAGGAAGTCTAAAAAGTAGATAGTTGGCGAAACTGTTACACGTTTAAGTTTTTCAAAATAAAATATATTAATATGCTTAGTGAGTAATTAGATTTGAATCAAATTAAGTACAGAAAACAGAGCTTTTCAAGAAAGGGGATATTATAACTGGATTTTCAATAATTACATAGGAATATACTTTTCATGGAAATATCCCTGTTGTCCCGTTAAGTTATTTGATATGTTTTATGGCAAATCTAACTCAATATTAAAATAAGTTTTATTTGCACTCACCGTAGAGGAAAAATATATTTGACGAACAGTATCACTGGAACGTACATATTTCATACCAAGGTTGTTCGGGCGCTAATAACGCCAGAGGCAAACATATTTTACGAGATGGAATCATATCATCTTCCATCATCTCAATGTAAATGAATCGGTCGCTCATAGGACAGATAACAGTTCCTGTCGCTAATAGGACTGTCGCTTCTGGGACTAATTCGAATAAAATACCAGTAACATCACATCACTAAAATTCCGTTGCAATTAAAAGAAAATAGAAAAATACATGATTTTCCATATAAATAAGTGAGCTTAGAAGCAAACGTGATGCAGATATTCAACATCGTTAAATATCTTTGTTAAACTTAACCCAGTCTATTTTGAATTTTAATGTCCTTTTATCCTTATGGTTGCGGTAACGGGTACGTTTCTAAACTACTTGAGTTAAATAAGTTCTTTTATACAGCCGGCGAGCCTGAAAATCCAACTATTGCTTACTAGTTAATATCAGCGTCGGGTGGGTGGTTTCTAATTACATTGTATTATGTATAGGACTTTTATCCACAGCGCTTAGGTCTGCCGACTCTGCTCACAGCACGGTTTAAAACCATATGTTGTTCATAGATTTCTATAAGAAAATTTCCCTCGACTGTCACAAAATTTCCCTTTTCTTAACAAATTTTCCCTGGTTTGTTGAGTATCCCATTCCTATGACAGAAGTTATGTGATAAGATTAATTTAGCTATATTAAAGGAAGTGCCAACCACATTTCTTTTATTCATTTGGTTTTTGGTTCTATTTTTCCTTTTCTTAACAAATTCTCCCTAGTTTATTGAGTATCCAATTACTATGACAGAATTATGTGATAAGATTAATTTAGCTATATTAAAGGAAGTGCCAACCACATTTCTTTTATTCATTTGCTTTTTGCTTCTATTTTTCCTTTTCTTAACAAATTCTCCCTAGTTTATTGAGTATCCAATTACTATGACAGAATTATGTGATAAGATTAATTTAACTATATTAAAGGAAGTGCCAACCACATTTGTTTTATTCATTTGCTTTTTGCTTCTATTTTTCCTTTTCTTAACAAATTCTCCCTAGTTTATTGAGTATCCAATTACTATGACAGAATTATGTGATAAGATTAATTTAGCTATATTAAAGGAAGTGCCAACCACATTTCTTTTATTCATTTGCTTTTTGCTTCTATTTTTCCTTTTCTTAACAAATTCTCCCTAGTTTATTGAGTATCCAATTACTATGACAGAATTATGTGATAAGATTAATTTAACTATATTAAAGGAAGTGCCAACCACATTTGTTTTATTCATTTGCTTTTTGCTTCTATTTTTCCTTTTCTTAACAAATTCTCCCTAGTTTATTGAGTATCCAATTACTATGACAGAAGTTATGTGATAAGATTAATTTAGCTATATTAAAGGAAGTGCCAATCACATTTGTTTTTTGCTTCTATTTTTTAAGTTTTTCCTTAACTTTCTTTACAAAAAAAAAAAAAAAAAACACACACACACACAAATACATCTAAGGTAATTGCTGGTATATATGCCAGTGCAGCTAAATACGCCAAGCGTTCGACGAAATCCCTTAGACTGCGCCTCCAAAATGTGCCTGGTCTTGGACAAATTCAATTTGACGAATATTCCGAGCAGGGTTGTCAACCGTCCCGATTCTGTTGGGACTGTGCCGATTTCCGACTTATTTGTCTCGCGTGCCGACCAAACACTCGTCGGGACGCATATTGTCCCGATTTATCGATTTTCAAAGTTAATTAATATTTTACTGGGCCATTTTTACAAAGGAATGAGTTATTCTTTTACACACACAGTTTTATGTATAGAATCAATTTAACAAATTTGTGTTTTAATTTGACTCATCAAAAAATTGTTAGTAGCTCGTTTTTATTTTATAATTATTCAGCTGATTATCCAGCTGATTATGATGGTACTACAGGGTGATATTCTTAAAACTCAAATACTTAATTTGGGTCTAGAATTTCTAACTGAAACCCGATTTTGATGTGGTTGGTGGCAAATGATCAAGGAAGAATGGGAGATTTATGGGACTATCTCTACTGGTTTAAATTCATCCGGGGTAATATCGTCCATGCTTCTGAAAAAACAGCAAATATGAAGCCATTTTTTTTTTTTACATAGAGTCCATCATGTGCTGAATGTCTGGGGGGGGGGGAGCAGGAGTTCTGCAACACCGACTGTCCCATCCCGGTTTTTTCTTTAAAAAAGTTGGCAACCCTGATTCCAGGAGACAACGCTGAGATCGCCACGCCGCGCCGTGCAGTATTGTTTGCTTCAGGAAGGTTCCGTGGAAGGACGTTAGTATTTCAATAAAGGTAAGAATCCGTTATTAGTACCGTGCTAACTCAGAACATTACCGAATGTTTACAGCAGTGTACGCCTTATTTCGTGTCCGTCTAGGAACACTCTGTTTTGTAAGTGTAATTTAAGTATTTGTGATTCTGTAGCTACTAAATCAATACCACATATGGTGCAGTGAAATACACCAGGGCTTGTGCAGGACTGACTGCAGAAGACGAAGATGTTTTCATTTGTCCCACATGTTCCAGGTAATATCGATGTAGTTTTTCTTTTTAAGTCACAGTACAATGATATTGTTTGTTTATCTTTTTATGGACTAAAACTTTTCAGTTTGGAACTTCATTTCAACTTTGGAGATTATAGCTTTTACATTTTATGTTCTTATCTTCACCTTGCACTTTGGTTTTTCTATTTTTTTTCCTTGCTTCACCCATGTTATACAGTAATATTTGAGTTCATATAATACAGATAATGTAAGCAGTTGCAAGATTTATTACAGGTTTCTAGTAGTATCTGGACTTGGCGTAATTACCTGCACGTGTTGGTAAATACGCCACTTTGTAACACTTTTTTCTTTTACCTTGGGTACAAAATAGAAATGAGTTGCATCATTCCCACATTTTTTTTTTCTAAACGTGGAAAATGCTATTCTGCAACGAACATGGCGGAGCTATTTACCTGCACCTACCTTAGATAACAATGGGTGTAAATTATGCTACTTTCAGCACGAACACACACATACATACACTATAGCTACTGTAATGGTTTATTTCTGAAAAAACAGAGAAAAATATAAGCATTTATATTGGTCAATAAGTCAGCGTGAGTATTTCCCTGGATGTTCATGTTTTATCAAAAAATCCCTTTTCTTTTTTTGGCCAAATTTCCCTACGAAATTTCCCTAAATTAGGGAAATTTTCCTCAAACTACGAACACTGCCGTATGTTCAGTTACTCGTTGTTATCTGAAATGGACGAATCAAAACATGAATGACTTCAATACAAAACGTCACAAAACTGTTAACTGAGTATGTCAACAACATTGTCTAACGTAATTCCTCCCCAAAATTGCCAAAATTGCCAGACACAACCGCAAGTGTGAAGAACACTAGTGGACCCGCGGCGGTCGAGCAACCGCGTGGACGAAAGGACCCTTCGTGAATATCTTTATAATAAGTAAATAACATACTTAAAAAGCTTAGAAAGCAAACCAGTTCTATCTACAAAATGCTATTAAATGAATTAGTGAATGTATTAAAACCGTTAAAAGAAAATAAATCTGAGTTTGAAGTTTAAGATGAAAGATACCGAAATTTATGCATTATAGGTCTTGAATACAATTATTAGTTCCTGTAATAGGATTTTGTAGATAAAACTATATGGTATGTATTCAATGATTGATTTGTAGAAGTTTAGCGTGCCTTTTCAGCAACAAGAATTACAGTTTAAATAAAGTGGAAGCCAAACCATCGTAATATGTTCAAATTTGATCTGCTCATCCATCGGAGATTGAAGCCGGGATATCTGCAACTAAGAGGCGCGTGTTAGTAACTAGACCAGCAGGGCAGACTTTATTTATTTCATTGCCTTTTCTCCAACGTAAACAAAGAATAGTCAATTAGGATCATAAATAGATATGGCGTTGTATCTACAATGGAGTGCCGCAAGGCAGAGCACTGAGTCCTCTTCTCTTTGCTCTTTACATTAATGATCTCTCTAAAATTATGACATATTGTAAATACCATATTTACGTGGACGATTTTCAGTTACATGTTTCTTTTCTCCAAGAAGATATTAGTAATAGAAAGGAAATAAATGGCAATTTAAGAACAATCAGCGACTGGCCCACGGCTCACGGGTTAAAATTAAATGCAACAAAATCCTAGTTGGCTCCCCAAGAATTCTCTCTTATATTAGCACCTATCAGTTCCCAAATAAAATTGCCCAATACTGTTATTCCATTCTCCACAACCGTCAAACATTCGGAAGTTATACTAAACTAAAGTTTCTCCTGGTCAGATCAAACAAATGGAGCTTATAAAAGAGAGTTTGGTGTCTTGCATACATTAAGTCGGCTTAGAAATTTCTTACCGATATGTTTAAAGATCCAACTTGTGAAGGTAGCTACTCGTGTTTCCACATCTTGACTACTGCGACTCAGTTTAATCTGATCTTCGAGGTAATCAAACAAATCGCTTGCAAACAGTGCAAAATGCTTGCATTAGATTTATTTTCTATTTAAACTACAGTGAACATTTCAAACAATTTTATAAAAAAAACCGTCATGGCTGACTTTAGTAGAAAGAATAAATTTACATAAGCTTACTCTCTCGTACAAAATATTTATTACGTCAGAATCAGAACTACTGTATCTAGCACGTAGATTCTTATATTTATTGGATTTTCACAATAGGAGCACTAGATCACGAGACAATTTCTTGCTTTCCATACCTAGTCACAATTCGGGCTCGTACTCCAAATCCTTCACAGTAGAAGTTCTCACGTCTCTGGTACAGTTTACTTCAATTAATACATAGTATTTCAACAGTTGCCAAATTTAGAAAATCTGAGAATTCCTTTATCTTAAACGAGGATAAAGATATTAGTGGCTCATAAGGCATCTTCGTATTACCAGATTATTTATCTATGAATGATCACACAATTGATTAGTAACCCTTATTAATTTTTACAGCTTACAGCTTATATTACCGCTATATACAATACTAGCCTTTAGCTAGCTGGGGTCTCCGCCCCCAGACCCTCGCGTTTGCTCGGCCTATGACCTCGCACCTCTTAAACCTACAATTCTACCAAATTTCAAGTTTCTTTTCCTACTTCAACTATCTAAAAGATAAGATTTTTTATCCCAAGAAAACGTCCATTTAAGTAACATGGTAATTTTTTTCATCCTCCATTAGACCCCTTAAAAACTAAAAAAATATACACTATTAGCAATTTTCCTGTGGGTTAGTACCGGAAGGCTATAATCATGCCAAATTTCATCATTTTAATCCTACCGGAAGTGCCTAAACATTTTGGGGTGTAGAAGATGTAGCATATAAATAACATTGGAAAGTTTTTCAGTTCCCCGTAAAACCACTCCACAGTTGGAATTTTTTGTTTTTGGTGACTTACTTAGGTAACGCTAACGAAAACCCACAAGCATATCGAATTTCAAGTTTTTATTCGAGTTCTGCGTAACTATCTTGGCAATTTTCCTGAGGTTAGTCCTGGAAAGCTACAATCATGCCAAATTTCAACTTTCTACGTCAACCGGAAGTACCCCTTTAATTTATGTCAGTTCATGTAGTTTTACATATAGTTAGGATTAGGATTTGATTCATGTTTCTCTATGTTATTTTTGTTTTTGATTATTTTTTGTTTGTTTGTTTCTTCTCTTGTATTTTATTTCATTTTATGTTCTGTAGTATTTAACTATTTTCTTAAATAGCATATTCTTTTTTATGTGGTTGAAATCAATTTCTTTTGTAATTTTTGTATTTTTTGAGTATTAATATTTTTAAAAAAAAACAACTATGCATGTGGTTAAGTGCTCGGAAAAGGCTGCAGAGCCATAATTTCGCTACGCAAAAGAAGTCATCAACCAATAAATAAAATTAATTGATGATTAAAAAAATAATGTTATTCATTGAAGCGAAAAACAGATGGGGTAGTAGAGACCTGCACGGGCCGAATTTTTCGGACCGAGCCCAATCCAGCCCGGGCCCGATAAATTTTAAAAGTTTTGGGCCCGATCCCGGCCCGATATATATTTTTTTTAAATTAGCTCGAGCCCCAATCTTTCTCAAAATTTAGTATTAAACTTGACCTAACCCTCAGAAACATTTTCTAAACTCTGGTTCACAACCTGACGCTTGCCTCCCGAATGGTACCATTGCCTCCTAGAACTTTGTCTATCATCGAGAGAACAAAAACTCCATTTCCTGTGACAAAAATCTAACTTAATTGATTTTTAGAATAAAGTGAAGATGGCAATATTGTTTAGCGACAGGCAAAACTTTTCCACCCCTTCTTGTAATATTTTGGATTCAGTGAAGGTCAAGGTCAGAGCTCAATCTACAACGCAATGCCTGCAATTCTCTATAGTGAAAGTGGAGCCGCTAAGCAACACAAACTGTAAATAGCTATTGCATTCTTTGTAACATTTTTCACGGGCACACTTCTTCAACGTTTGGCTTTATTCCAATTATCGTTTAACGAAAGTCAATAATTATTAAAGAATTGCAATTAATCGGCCCCAGCCCGGCCCGACCTGAAGAGAAATCAGTGTCGGCCCGCCCAAGCCCGGCCCGTGCAGGTCTCTATGGGGTAGGGATGAACTTAGTTAGCTAAGAGTCTTAAAGAACATTTGAAAGAAGGGAAGGGACAACCGCTCCATTTATAGGTTTAGAAAAGACCATAGCAAGAGTTGCGTGAAATCCAATCAGAATGTTAATTGCACTCTGAGACTACCCGATATTTAATAATACTTTCATTCAAGTGGTATTAGGCCCTATTTTTTGGAGTAATGTCGAGGTGTTACTTTTAAGACATTGACAAATTCTACAGGTCGTCAAATGGGGGGCCGCGGTGGCTCAGTGGTAGAGCGTTCATCTCTGATGGATGGGGTCCCGGGTTCAAACCCTGCTCCTGCCAAGTGAACTTTGTGGTGGACAAACACCGTGTGCCTGGGTTTCCTCGAGGTTCTCCATTTCCTCCTTCTGTCTTCATTCCACAACTTCATTCATTTCTCATAATCACCGTCTCCTTTAGCCTAGCCGGCATAAAACTCATAGTTTTCATTTCATTTCATTTTCGTCACTTAAATGAGTCATCAACCAGGTTCTTCGAAATCGGTCAAACCATACAGGTAAGTTGAGCATAGAGCTTGCTTAAAATTACAAATGTTCTCTCAAACAACGGAAGCAAGATTAACAAAATCGTAAAATAATAATAATAATAATAAAATAAGAAAAACACTTACTTCTGTACATCGTCCATCATTATCGAGTAGGAGATGTTATGTCGATCCAGGTAGTCCAAGAACTCTTCTAAATACTCAGGTGCAACCATTACGTCTGCCTGTCTTCCAAGAGAAGGTGTTGTCCAAAAATCTAGATCCGAGTGGTAATACATAGTTGCTAGATATTCCAGGGTGTCATTATCTCGTACAGGAATACGAATAACTTTGTATCTAGAGGAAACAAAAAGAATGGAAAATAATCCAGTTTTATTACTATTAACCAACATTTTTAAATCCATAAATAACTATGCTAAAGATTAACCCTTAAGGGATCCGGGTTTTTTGGAGTATTTTTTAGACTTTCAGTCAAGCAGCTACTGCATCGTTACTATTTATCCTAGGATCATGGTTCATACCTCATTCTCTTCAGAATGAAGCTGGTTTTCAAATGGTATCACTTGCATGCCCATATCATATACCAGAAGAGGGAAAATTGATGTCAAAGGGAAAATTTCGGAGGGATTTTTTTTACAATTTGGGCCCCTCTGAAGGGGCCCTGTGTGAACGTAGAGATCTAAAAAAATCTGATAAATAGTACTTGGTAGACTGAATGTGTGTGCCAAATTTCAAGTTTCTATCTTGAATACTAAGGGCGAGAGAAATTTTATCAGGAATCCCCACAATGCCCCAAATTACCGCAAAAGACCATGATCTCAGGGAAAAAATTTCCTGAGACATCCCTAATTACCCTAGGGTCATGTTTCGCCCATCATTCTCTTCAGAATAGAACTGCCTTTCAGACGGTATGCCTCACATGTATTTAAGGCGGGAAAATCCCAAAGAAAGGGATTTTTTGGACTAAATATCCCTTTTTTCAACTTTTACCCCTCTGAACCCCCCTGTTTTAACACAGAAATCTGAAAAATATCTGGTAAATACTACTCGGTGGACTGAATGTTTGTGCACAATTTCAATCTTCTACGTGCAAAAATAAGGCATCCAAAATATAAATATATATATATACCGACAATGTCCCATATTCCCCTATACAGAAGTATATTTCGATAAAAATTCCCTGAGACATCCCTAATTACCCTAGAGTCATGTTTCACCCATAATTCTCTTCAGAATAGAACTGCCTTTCAGACGGTACGACTCACGTGTCTCCATTATGTATCTAAGGCGGGAAAATCCCGAAGAAAGGGATTTTTTGGTAAAAATATTTCTTTTTTCTGCCCCTCTGGATCCCCCCTATTTTAACGCAGAAATTTGAAAAAAAAAATCTGGTAAGTACTACTCGGTGGACTGAATGTTTGTGCAAAATTTCAATCTTCTACGTGCAAAAATAAGCCCGCCAAAAATGATGAACATAGGCTTAATAAGAGAAAATATATATTTTAAAATTATGACGTCATCACCTCCTATGTCTGGACGCAGGAAGGTATGAAACCATACGTAAGGTCTTTACAATGCCTCTGGACTTTGAAAAAAAACGGTCGAAAAAGCTCAAATACAAGAGTTATAATGCAATGTACCATGAAACACCCGTATGGTGCAAATTGTACCATATCGGATCCCTTAAGGGTTAAGAATTCCACATATAACTAGTTGGGTACTATTTTAAGGACAGTTGAATATAGAATAACTGGAAAGTAAGCAGTTTAAAATGAATACTAATACTAATGAAAATACTAATTTTTGCGATAAACTTTAAAAAAAAATCATAACGTCGGACCATAAATGAGTATGTACTGCATGTAAGCAGAATCTATTTTGGAGGGGCGCGGTCTTGAGCCCGGTCAGCCCCCTGGCTACGACGCTAGTTTAATTATTTTTTTAAAAAAAATAAATAAAAATTCTTGTTATTTCAGAAGTGCAACGCATCACAAGAATGAAAATAAAAATTTTAAATATAATTTTATCTTCTGCATCAGAACTGCCTCTAAGTTGGAAAGAATGATTGCGTTTTATTACTTAGATTACGCTCAGTTGTCCAAAGATGGATATATGTAGACCTCAGGGCCGGCTCTACCATATGCAACACGTACATTTGAACTGAGCGGCAAAATCTGTCATGTGGGTAACATTCATAAGTCCTAAACGGCATAAGACCTACAAATATACGCACCAGATCTAAATTTTAGGACTTGTGCCGTTTAGGATTTGTGCCATTTAGGACTTGTGCCACGAAATGACTTTTAGGTCTTGTGCTATTTAGGACTTGTGCCGCGTCCCCTGTCATGTCGCATTAGTTTAGGGTTACATGGACAATGCTAAAGCAAATGGACAAACAAATCCCAGCACGAATTGCTTGATTATTGTCAAATACAAGAACTTAATTCTCCAACAGTAGCGAACACCTGTCACATTTAGTTAGTTATCACAGGTTTGATATGAAAACTAGTCTTGTCTTTGTCAGAAACAAGTTCCTTTTCATTGAATATGGAAACAAGTTTTTTTTTCTTTAAAACTTATTAACAGCTGTAGAAGGAAAATCACGAAATAAAGGTAAGGCCTCTTTCACATTATCCGGCGATTTGCCGGATCCGTTTCCGGCTGTTTGCCGGATCCGGTTTCAGCCCCTTTCATATTATCCGGTGTTTTGCCGTGGATGAAAAATATGCGAGCAGGTTTGCTGTGCAACTGAAGAAACAAAACTCTGTGACTCTTGTCGTGTTGTGGTGGTTTTAATGGACAGACACAAAATGTATTTTCTACTCGCCTTGTTAAGACACAGGCAGAAAAAAAAAGTCAGACACATATATGGGTTCACTTTTTTTTTTTTTTTTTTTTTTTTGTTTTAGAGAAGCGGTATCTTGAAGATTTTTCTATACTGTTTCCACAATTAAGGGAAGACGAAGGAAAATTCTTTAATTACTTTCGTATATCTATCGCATCAACTATTGTCATTCATTAGTTTTGTTAACGTGGCTGCAGTGGACAAATGCAAAATAATATGCATTTTATTCGCTTTGTTACCAGGCCCGTAGCCAGCCCCAAAATTTAGAGGGGGCCCGGTAGAAGTTAGGGGGGGCCTGACCCAATCATAGTATACTTCATCACCATATTATAGTTCATTTGCAAGCTTATCGTGAAACTTTTAGGGGCTAGCCAAAGTTTAGGGGGCCCGGCTCCCTAGCCCCCCGTGGATACGGGCCTGTTTGTTACCGAAATGAGAGAACATGCCACATACAGAAAAGATGTGCACTTTTTATTAGAGAAGCGGTATTTTGGAAGAGATGTTTCTATACTGTTTCCACAATTGATAAACTTGGGCAAAATAGCGGCCCTGTTCTGGATATTTAAAATACCATTCCGGTATTCAACTGTTGTGACTGAGAAAACCAGGCTAAAGTCCTCTCGAGATAGTTGACCATTGAGGTCTATCCGAGAATCTCAAGCCAACATTCAGTCACTGACCCCAAGACTGGTCTGTAGGCATTCTTATTATTATTACTAGCTGTTATGCCCGTTCTTCGCACGGGTCAGATGAAATATCAATGTAAACAAACTGAACAATGAGAGAAGAATTAAGAAACATTTCTAAAATTAGATACATTTTGTGTGAATGTATATCCAACAACGTACGTGTTTTCATTGGGAAGGCCGATGGGGGCTGAATTTGAACGTAAACACTATAGAGAGTATCAATATACATCTGAGCGGCCTCGATAAATATGAATTCGACACAGATATTGGTCATTTTCTACTACTTTTACATGTCCTGGTAAACGCCCCCTGAGACCCCTCCCTGATGCGAATTGTGAAAAAATCGCCTCTGGCCTTCAGCCGATACCGCAAAAACTATGAATGTGACACTAACATCTGTCATTTTCTACTACTTTTGCATAGAAAGTAAACGCCTCTGTGATCCTCTGGTTCCAATTTTGAAAAAACAACGCCTCTGGCTCCCAGTCGACAGAGGCTGTATTTGGAAGTCAACGCCTTGGGAGTATCACCATTCATCTCAGCGACAGCGAAAACTATTGATTTGACACTAATATCGGTCATTTTCGATTATTTTTACAGGTCTCGCAATTCTCCACCCCGGTGACTCCCGGCCCGCATACAATCGTGGCTGAATTTGAAAATCATCGCTAATGAAAGTATCACCATTTATCTCAGAGACCGCGAAAACTGTGTATTTCACACTAATATCGGTCATTGTGGATTATTTTTACATGTCTCGGTGATCTCCTGGCCCAAGTTCCTTAGCTGATGGGACTAAATGTGAAAGTAAACGCTATCTTGAGTTTCACCATTGAACTCAGTGACCCCGAAAGCTATGGATTTGACATTAATATCGGTCATTTTTGATTATTTTTACGTCTCGAAATTCCTCCCCCCCACTGGTGACCCCCGGCCCGCATACAAATGGTGGCTGAAGTCATCGCTAATGGTAGTGTTACCATTGATCTCAGCGACCGCGAAAACTATGGATTTGACACTAATATTGGTCATTTTCTACTAGTTTTACATGTCCTGGTAAACGCCCCCTGGGACCTCCTGGTTCGAATTTTGAAAAAAGCGCATCGGCTTGATCAAGGTACCCGTGACCAAATTTTGGTAACTTTCGGTCCACTCGTATGGTCCCCAGGCCGCACAAAGACACAGACAGACACATAAACTCTTTATTTTATTTATATTAGATTATTATTATTATTATTATTATTATTATTATTATTATTATTATTATTATTATTATTATTATTATTATTATTATTATTATTATTATACTATTTCGGGTTTATTCCTTTGTTTTAAGCGTTCTGACTATTGACTCAAGTCTCTTTAAAGCACTGCTCTAGTCCCTTAATTCAGAGGACTATTCAAGAAATTACAGCCAGATAATTATTCGCCGGGAAACAGAAAAGTACGGTATATTTATCAAATATCACATCATGAATTCTCTCTTGCTTTGCGTAGCGAAATAGTACATAAATATATAGCAAAAGACTGTATTGCTGAAATATTTGATAGTGTCTACTTCAAGTTTGGATCACCACAAATTTATAGAAGCTCATTTGTCCAGTGATACCCAGACATCTCCCAATCTTCTATTACATAGAAAAATAATAATTTATATTGATTTCGACACTTCGGTAGTATTGGTCGTTTTCAATTAATTTTACATGTCATCTTTCCCCATATATTGTATGTACAGGTTTGGTTAATTACTCCAGATGTACTGGGCTAGAATATAATCACATACACAAACACACTCCACACATACACAAAACCACATGCTCCCATATTATAGCAGCCACTTTCTGCTGTTTCCTGGCAACACTTGCTTCCTCCCCCACACCCATCCGGTAGTTTGCCGCGTATATGTGAAGAGCTTCATTGCTTGTAATGTCTCGCTTGGCTATACACGGCGATTTGCCGCGCCGGATTCTAGCAGGGAGATCCGGCTGTTTTTGCTCGCCGGATAAATGTCCGGCGACCGCCACACACATGTGAAGAGCTTCATTGCTTGCAATGTCTTTCTACCTCGTCCGGCAATTCGCCGGAAACGGATCCGGCAAATCGCCGGATAATGTGAAAGGGACATAAAAGAGCTAGTTGCACTGGAATTGCAAACTGATATATTGAGATTGAAGCTAGATATTCAATTCTATATAAAGGATTATCATTTTTTCTCTGTAGATGTGTTTGCTTTATCTCTCACTAACGTAGGCCCTAATAGATTATTGTTTAAAGAAAAAAAGACAACGAAATTGTATTTGTAGTGGTTAGGCCTTTCTGAGTGTGAGTTATCATTCCTTCCCCTTCGTTGATCAGCATCGAGTAGCATGCTTAAAATTGTGTCTTTTAAGATCTATTCTTTCTGGAAAAAGGCGTCTGCATTTACACGGGTCGACAAATTGCCTAGGGTCGGCCCTGGTAATCTTAAATATAGTAGTGTTAAAAACACACAAAAGAAATTTGATAGTAACTTAAAATTATATTTCACCCCTGTAACTTAGAATTTTTGGAAGAGGGCTTCTGGCTCCATTGCTCCCATCCTCTCGAAATAGCATGATTTTTCTTTCACTTTTTTCTTTTCTTTTCTTTCTTTTTTTCGCTATTTACTATTACAGGTTTATTATGACAAACAAGTAGTTTTAATGATACATAATGAGCTTTTCAACTCATAATTGTTCTTGTTCAACTTATCAGTAAGAATTTCAATAAACAAAATTTTCACATTGCAAACAAGGTTATCTTCTAACAATCACTGATGATTTTGTTTTGGTGCTTCTTGTGTCTCACAATATGAATATCTCTAACGTAAATTCATTCCACCAGATGCCATTAGTAGTCTGTTAGCAAAAAAGAGAAGTACGTGTTTCGCTTCAGGCCAATTTGCAATCTGTTCATTTATCTATGGATTGTTTACACTGCTTTCACTTAATGAAGGTTGGTATTACTTCCTCGTTTTGGGTGTTTTTTTTTTATCTGCAAATTATTGTTTTTTGCCTTCTTTAAAACTATTGGCCTGCTTTAATTTTACAGATGTATCCTTGTTCTAAACTTTAAGAGTATCAGTTGGTCTTTCAATATATTTGTTTTTTAAGAATTTCGGTTTGCCAAAACTTCTCTGGGAGACAAAACCTCATCAATTTTAGCCAGAATGTTGTGGGTCAAAAGTTAGAGATCGAATCCTCGATGAAGGTGGTCTGTCTACCGGAAGTGGTAGAAAAAAAACTATTTCCAGTTTTAACGTTAATCCCTATAGAGCAAAATGGGTAATATATATTGACAGACGATTTACTGCCATTAATTAAGCATCCCGAGAATATATTTTATCTCAATCCATAACTCTATAGTAAAGCCGGAAGTGACAGAGATCTACTACCACTTTCGGTTTCAATATTGAGAAAAAAATCACACTGAACCTAAAATACTTCACGTATTGTACACGTGACACTATCACTTGTTCAAAAATATATTTTTCTTTATTAACGTCAATTGAGGTTTTATATCTTCAGATACAAACCTAGGTCCTAGTCACCGTATAACTGAGTTTTATTGTTTTTAATATATGAATTTCAGTGCAACATTTGATGAAAATGATAGATGATGATTAAAGATAGCGGATTAACCCTACTTCATATTATTTATATAATACTTTTATGTTGTAGTGTAAGTTTCTTGAGTCACCAAATTCTCTGGTGTTCCACACGCGGGTATACGGCCAGCTAGACAACATTTTTGAGTGGAACGTAAGTACATTTTTTTTTTCATTACTGACTTTCTAGATCAGAGAGATCGTTGACTCTTATATCAAGTAGCTCCCAAATTGCTTGCATCACAGTGCTAGTCATTACAAAGGAAAAATCTGTATCATAACACCAACAATTTGAATTTTAAAAACTTCTCTTCAGCTGAACACTGTTGTGTTACGTGACTTCTTTTGCTGTTTAGGTCTAAGATCAAATACAGAGCCTTTTCAAACATTTTGGACACATGTAAACCTTGAAGATACAAGAATTGAGTACTCGTCACACTGCCGTCTTCAGGAGGTACGATGGTATGAACGTACCCTCTGTTGTTCCATTGATACCGGACCGATGAAGGCAAAACATAAGAGAAAACGTTAATATGTGCAAAAATGTTAATATTTCGGACTGGACTCATAGATTATAGGCTTCTTTTGCAAACTCAATTCTTAACTTTGGTCTCTTTAACATGCACAAACATTTCAGTACAAATGGAAGAAATTTAAATAAATCTTACAGTATCAGCACTACAAGAGCAAGATAATTTTTTTCTGCTTAGAGGGTAAGGTGGATGGTATATTCAGACGCGCACCCCGAAATTATTGTTGGAATGGGTCCAAGTTTTTCGAAGGATCAAATGCAGGATAGAACTAGATTTTATATATATACAGGGTGGGCCATTTTAATTAAACCACGGAAATATCTGAAAAACGATAAAACATAGAAGAAATTTTTGAAGTACACGTTATATATTGCTAAGGGGGAAACCCAATTCCGCCAAAAGTACCCCTCCCCGCCCCCCGTAAATGGGGGTAACGGGGGGTAACTTTGAAATGTCAAATGGGAACATGGGTCGAGTAATACCTCGTTCGAAAGGTCTTGGAAAACTAAGTAACGCTGTACCAAAAGATGTTCCATATTGTGCACCGGTTTCAAAATGGCCGCAACCATGGAAGGTAAATGAATGGAACAAAATTGAAATACGTAAATATCGTAGGACATATCGAACGGTGTGGTCCCTGTGATCCCAGTGGCCTCCCTAAAGGGGTCTTGGGGGCTAACTTCAAAATTTCAAATAGTAACATGAGTCGAGTGGTACCTCGTTCGATAAATCTTGCAAAATCTAACATATTGCAGGAGAAAACGATTGATGTGAAATGGCAGTGTTCTCAAAAGGCCGCCGAAACATAGTATCCGTGTCAGAGAAAAGGTTTAGTACCCGTAGTATGAAAGCGATTGGAGATAAATCAACAAACGAAAAACTGGCGTAGCTAACTGACGTAAGGCACATCGAGAGGTGTTGTCGGGGTGACTACAAGGGCCAACTGAAAGGTATCCGGGGCCAACTTGAAAATTTCAAATAGCAGCTTGAAGCGAGTAACATCACGTTACATAGCCAAATTAATATCAAACAGCTTCTGTAAGAAAATTTTCGACATGAGACACCGTTTTCAAAATGATCGCAAAGACATGGTGACTGTGTCTAAGGAAACGTCTAGTGCCCATAGTATGAATACGGTTAGACATAAATGAAAATAACGAAAATTAAATAGGAAAACCACGGAGGCGTTCCAAGGCTCGAGAATAATACAACAGAGATAAAAATATTACAGTAAAATTGCCATAATGTATAGAGAGAAATCAAAGTCCTGCAAAATAATCTCTCCCTGCGCTCTGTATGTGAGTGGGGTGGAAAGTAAAGTGAAAGTTCAAACAAGAACTCTAATTTAATTCTTAAATTAAGGCTAACCTTACAAATAGGTATGGTGTGGTTGAAACATTTGTTTGTAAGTATGACGCTGTAGTGACTAAAAAAAGAGAAACTTTTATGCAATGCGTGCTGGTTATTCAGAAAGCATTTCGGGAATATACGTACACACCGTTTCGTCCCTCAAGCTCACAATATGACATGAATGCTAATAGTTAATCAAAATGTAACTGTGGCCATCCGCGTTAACTTAGTGCACCAATTCTCTATGCATGAAGTCTGCCTTCTAAACAGCATTGGGTAGGTCAAGCGTACGCCCGAACCGTTGTCCGGTCGGACATTGAAATTTTGAAGTTAGCCCACAAGACCCCTTCAGGGAGGCCACTGGGATCACAGGGATTACATCATTCGATATGCCCTATGATATTTACGTATTTCAATTTTGTTCCATTCATTTACCTTCCATGGTTTTCATACTACGGGTACTGGAGTTTCCGAACTATATCATGGCGGCCATTTTGAAACTGGTGCACAATATGAAACATCTTTTGGTACAGCGTTACTTAGTTTTCCAAGACCTTTTGAACGAGGTATTACTCGACCCATGTTCCCATTTGACATTTCAAAGTTACCCCCCGTTACCTCCATTTACGGGGGGCGGGGAGGGGTACTTTGGGCGGAATTGGTTTTCCCCCTTAGCAATATATAACGTGTACTTCAAACATTTCTTCTATGTTTTATCATTTTTCAGATATTTCCGTGGATTAATTAAAATGGCCCACCCTGTATATAAGTACAGATGAAGTATAAGATCAAATTTTCAAGCAGCATCAATCATTTCCCTGTTATACAAGTATAGTTTTATTGAGAAAGTGTACAAATGTACAAGTGTTAGGAAGTTTTGGGGCGGGGGTTTAGACGCGGTGGACCCCTCGTGGGTGCGCTCCTGGTGATATTTTGGAAATGAGGACAGAATCAATTACTTTCTGGAAATACTCAGTGATAACTGTCGTCTTCGGGACACACAGTACCTAAGAAATGAACAATATAGAGGCGTTAGTAGTTTTGTTAGAGGATTGTATTTAGACCAAGGATGTTATAAAATAGAGGACCTGCCCATACGTATCTTCATCATATGAACTCAATGAAGGAAAAAAAAACTGAGCATCGTCTAAACCGGCAATTCTGATTGGCTACTCTCGTTTCCGCCATGATTGTTGGCTCGAAACATTGCGATCTTAGTGGCGCAGAGTGGGCAGAGTAGGAAAAAATGAAATGAAATCTTTGAGTTTTACGTCCCACGCTTATGCCGGTTAGGCTAAAGGAGACGGTGATAATGAGTAATGAATGAAATGGTGGAATGAAGAAAGTGGGAGGAAACGGGAGAACCCCGAGAAAACCCACGCACACGGTATTTGTCCACCACAATGTTCATTTGGCGGAGACTGGGATCGAACCCGGGACCCCAAACACCAGAGGTGAAAGCTCTACCACTGAGCCACCGCGGCCCAGGGCAGAGTAGGTGTGGCGAAGCTGTGACGTATGGCTTCACGATTTTGTTGTATGGACAGATCCTCTATTTTATAACATCCTTGATTTAGAAACTAAAATTCAAAAAGTTGTTATGTTAATTATGTATATTGTACTAATATACTAATAAAAAGAAGTCATGTAAAAATACAGACTGAACTACATATAAATTTGGCAGAAAAAAACTAGTACAGGGTGATTCAAAAAAACGGGAAATTTTGAAAATTAAATAATTTTATGAAAACATTTTTTAAAACTATTTATCTCATTTAATAGTAAAAATAGTACCACTTTAGAATACACAAAGTACAATTTTAGTAACTGGTGACCACTGGCTAACCGGTTTGGCCAGTGGCCCCTAGTTACTATTTGGTACCAAAATGATCACCATCCTCTTAGGCATTGATCAACACCAATATCATCTCTCTACGACTTACCATTCCCGATATATTGGCCAAAAAAAGTTCCGATTTCGGGAGATTTAAGGAGCCATATCTCGGGAACCGTTTTGTTTATCGTACCCGTTGTTTACGAATCCTAAAACTGCCGACGATCTTGATATTTGAAGAATATAGTACATTAATAGTGGATTACTTACGTACACATGTCTCCATACGTTGAAATATGTAAGGGGTGATTGGAAATGGTTGCCAGAGTTTCAGTATTGTATTATAGACATCATAGGAAATGTGTAAGGTGTATAACCACTTATATTGATAGAAAAATTCACAAAGTTTACTTTCACTATAAATGATGTCCAAAAGAGGTAATTTCGAGTTTGGTCGCTAAGAGGAGAAATTTTCAAGATGGCATCAAACGGCAGAGAGAAAACAGTTTCCCTACTGAAATTTCATGAAAGTCACTCAATAACAATTTGTCGACACTTCCGTACTCAGAACTGGAAAAGTCTTCTATCTGATAGTTCCATTATGAGGTGGTATGCCCAGTTCCAGTGCACCGGGTGTCCTCCACTAACAAAAGAGCAAAGTAACCAGTTAAGAGAATTTTCTTAAGGAACCCTAAGAAATCAACAAGATGAGCTGGCAGAGAACTCGAGAGTTAACAGTTTGGAACATTTTACTTAACGATCTACCTACCCCAGTTTCCCAACCGGTGTGCCGTGAATGGGCCACTGGTGTGCCGCGAAGAATCGAAACAAAATTATTATTTTATTTTAGCAATCAAATTGCAAAACGTATTGAAAATGGTATATTTGTATTTCACATTACTATGAACCTCTACTATGGATCTACAATTTTAAGTTTCATACCGGGCTACTATTCTGTACATTTCTAATGTTGAAAAAAGTATTTGTTATCATTGTTATGACCATTATTGCTTCCTTATTGTTGCAGACTATTTTGTAACTTGAAAATTTAAAATATCATTCAATCCTTTCGACAAATTACCTATATTTGTGTTTTAAAAGTAAGAGAGATTTGTTTGTTCGTTCATTATTTAGTGATCTTCCTTCTTAGTAAAATCTTGGATACAGTTTTTAAAAATAAAGCGTATTTCTAAAAACCTGAGTCCAATATTTCATCGCAGTTGTTTTCTAATTTTAAAATTAGGATGAAAAATAAACATAATGATTTACCACGGGGAAAAACCAGTGATCGAGCTTTCTTCTCTGTGAGAAGGAGATCAATAATCAGAGAAAAAATATCACTGTGTTTTATATTTACTAATAATAATATCTATAAGTGTGCCGCGAGAATCCAACTAACACCCGTAGTGTGCCGCAAGTTGAGAAAGGTTCTGAAACGCGGGTCTACCCTAATAGCATCCCAGACTTTCAATAGCCTTACTCAAGTCTTGAAAGCTAAGTCTATACGCTTCCACTTTTGAGTTACGGTCTACCCTAATAGCATCCCAGACTTTCAATAGCCTTACTCAAGTCTTGAAGGCTAAGTCTATAGGCTTGCACTTTTGAGTTACAGTCTACCCTAATAGCATCCCAGACTTTCAATAGCCTTACTCAAGTCTTGAAGGCTAAGTCTATAGGCTTGCACTTTTGAGTTACAGTCTACCCTAATAGCATCCCAGACTTTCAATAGCCTTACTCAAGTCTTGAAGGCTAAGTCTATACGCTTCCACTTTTGAGTTACAGTCTACCCTAATAGCATACCAGACTTTCAATAGCCTTACTCAAGTCTTCAAGGCTAAGTCTATAGGCTTGCACTTTTGAGTTACAGTCTACCCTAATAGCATCCCAGACTTTCAATAGCCTTACTCAAGTCTTCAAGGCTAAGTCTATAGGCTTGTACTTTTGAGTTACAGTCTACTCTAATAGCATCCCAGACTTTCAATAGCCTTACTCAAGTCTTCAAGGCTAAGTTTATAGGCTTGCACTTTTGAGTTACAGTCTACCCTAATAGCATCCCAGACTTTCAATAGCCTTACTCAAGTCTTGAAGGCTAAGTCTATAGGCTTGCACTTTTGAGTTACAGTCTACCCTAATAGCATCCCAGACTTTCAATAGCCTTACTCAAGTCTTCAAGGCTAAGTCTATAGGCTTGCACTTTTGAGTTACAATCTACCCTAATAGCATCCCAGACTTTTAATAGCCTTACTCAAGTCTTCAAGGCTAAGTCTCTAGGCTTGCATGTAATATAAGGCTAACTTTAAAATTTATTTAAAATGGACACATATCTCAAGCTTGATTTAAAATTTACACTTGGAAAAGTCGTACACAAAGAGGATCTGTAAGTTTAAATCTAAGACGCACACGTTTTTGTGCAAGGGGGCGGGGTGGCTCAGTGGTAGAGCGTTTACCTCCGGTGCTTGAGGTCCCTGGTTCGATCCCAGCTTGCGCCGTGTGGACTTTGTGGTGGACAAACACCGTGCTCGTGGGTTTTCTCGGGGTTCTCCCGTTTCCTCCCACTTTCTTCATTCCACCATTTCATTCATCTCCCATCATCACCGTCTCCTTTAGCCTAACCGGCATACTGTGGGACATAAAACTAAATATTTCATTTTTTTTAACGTTTTTGTGCAGCCATCATTCTTACATCTGATCTAAGCGTACACAGGTTTCTACATCAAGGCTATTTGGACACGAATCACGTCTTAAAATTTACACTTGGGAAAGCCATTCACTGAAAAAAAAAATCTGTAAAGTTACTTGTATCAAGGGAAATTCAGTGCAAATTTAGATTTACTCTAGCCGTGCTTGCTTACTATGTACTGATTAGATGAAACCACAGTGACTCAGCGGTTGAGCGCTTGCGTCTAGTGCGTGAGGTCTCTGGTTCGATTTTCGGCGGGCAACATCGTGTCTGTGGGTACTCTCGGGATACTTCTGTTTCCTCCCACTTTCTCATTCCACCAATTCTTTCATCATCATTCACTTGCATTAATCGTCGTCTCCCTTAGCCTAAAGGACATAATCGTAGGACATTATACTAAAAGATTTCATTTTACCGGGTGCTGATATGTTTCTATTTTCACACAAAACAAAATCATAACAATTTTGTAGTGAATTTCAAGAGATTATGGAGGAAGATGATTTTCATGAGGAAAAGTTTTCATATCGAGGTATAAGTAGCTGTACAAAATATTCTAGAGTCATTAGTTGAGTTGAATTTCAGTTTAGCGTCCCTTTCAGCAGCGAGGCTATGTGAGACGTGGACCTACTGATTAACGTGGAATCCGAACTACATGAGCTCCCGCCGGGAATCGAATCCGGGTCTCCCGCGTCAAGGGCGCGTACGCTAACTGCTTAACCACGGAGGAGCTCTCTAGAGTCATTCTATCAAATGCATAAACACTACTTGTGGCAAATATTGCAAACTTCGACGATAATTTATAATCACTCTGTGTATGTCTATCGTGCTATTTTGCAGAAAATGCTGCTCATCGTATCCTTTTCAAGAAAGAAAAAAAAATTAAGAAGTTAAGAATGATCTACTGTTGTACTACTCTACAAATACATTTACTAATTCTTTACGACAAAACGTAATCGTATTCGGTCTTGTTTTTTGGTGAAGAATATGGCACACACACATTATCTGGAGCTAGAGATCTGGAAAGAAGATGAAAGCGTGCGTTTCGAGAAAGGTCACAGTTTTATCTTGATTTTCTTTCAGGTTATGAAGACTCAGTTTGTGACAAACTAGTGCAGAATAATGTGTGGGCTGCATTCACACATTTATTTAAGGGAAAAAAAATAATAAACAAATGTTAGGTGAAGAGAACAAATTAACCCATTATTATTTTGACAATGTTTAAAATTGGGGTTAGTGTCATATGGGCGTTCATGTGGTAGAGAGAAAAGAGAGCGATCATCCTCACATGGCATTCCAGAACATTTTACTTAGATTTAAAAAAAAAAAAAAAGAAAAAGAATTGAAAGAGAAATACATGAGCCAAATAATATTTATTTACTCATATTGAACAGTGTGTAAAATCTGCATTAATTTGGACTTTTTTGTATCCCAGGGCATGAAAAACGACACGAAAAATTTGAAACCAATGATTTGCATTTTTTTCATTGTAGGTTTTAATAAAGTATTGTTTAGAATATATTAATATCATATTACAAGTTATGTTCTGAGGTTATTAACGGTATCACTACGATTGTATCCTACTACATTAACAGTAGTAGGTATATCTTAACTGGAAGAATTAAGATCAACTTAAACTATCAATGTTTTTATTGAATTCCATAATACAGTAGAGCGTCGATTATCCGAACGTCGGTCAACCGAACGACCGCTTAACCGAACTGTGTACTCGCTCGCACCTGTTACTCTCCCACCCTACCGTCCATCATCCCCCTCACTCCCAAACCAAGTTTCCCACAGTAGTCGCCGCACTGACCCACCGCTGGCGGAACATTGCTTCTAATGGGGCCTTCATAAGGCGCTGCTGACCGGCCAAGCCGCAAGTCGTTGTGTTTCAACAATCAGCACACTTCTGTCGGTTTGGCACTGGCTGTAGAAGTACAGTCCAGTACAGTGCAGTACAGTACAGTACAGTACAGTACAGTTCGATTATCCGAACAAACCAGTTTTCCGAACACCCATGTCCCCCAATTACTTCGGATAATCGACGCTCTACTGTAATAATAATAATAATAATAATAATAATACTCAGTAATTTTACTTTCGCCAGAGTTACAAATCATACTGTGAGCCAGTCAGGGTTTTCGGGTCTTTTTTTTGCCAGGTCCAGGTCTATAATAGCAGAGTTCCAATACTCTGCACAAAGCATCTTCCAAGCAACTGTTTCTTGCTAAAAATCCCCATGCCTGGCAACACGTCTTTCGTTTTTTTTTTTTTTTTAACTTCCTTTAGACATCTATTAAACAGCAGCGGTCTATTGTTCCGAAACGCACCAAATACGCTCGAGCTGACGGTTTCTCCATGTTTTTATTGCTTTCGCGTTTGTGATTAGCCATCTACATTTAAATACATGGTCAGCGTATTCCAAGCGTACGCATGAGCAATATAAACGCTTTGCGAACGTTTCAAATAGCCACCTACTAACGTTCTACACATCTAAAGATATTTTGATCCGAGTAGCAAAAGAGGTATTTTCTAACACATCATAACACGAAGTCGAATTGGATGTTTTGATATGTATTGCGAAGAACTGGACAACTTTCGAAAAAGGGGGGCGCGGTGGCTCAGTGGTAGAGCGTTCACCTCCGGTGCTTGGGGTCCCTGGTTCGATCCCAGCTCGCGCCGTGTGGACTTTGTGGTGGACAAACACCGCGCTCGTGGGTTTTCTCGGGGTTCTCCCGTTTCCTCCCACTTTCTTCATTCCACCATTTCACTCATCTCTCATTATCACCGTCTCCTTTAGCCTAGCCGGCATAACCGTGGGACGTAAAACTTACAGATTTCATTTCATTTCATTTCAACTTTCGAAAATTCAGATGAGAGAACTTGTCCGTTCCTATGTGTGGAGATGCATGTAAAGCAGGAGCGGCGATGAGGCAAGAGGAGGCAGTTGCCCCCTCCACTTTTTTTAATTGACCCCTTAATGTACGTATATAGTTTCATTTGGAAATATAAAGTTTTTGTATGTGTTACTGGTTCATACAAAAAATGGTGCCATATTATATTTGCCCTTGCGTGTATACGTATTGGTTATTTGTCTCCCCGTGGAGTTAAGAAAGCTACAGGAAATGCGTTTTAATTGCAATTCAAAGGAATTAATATTGCAATTGCGTATTTCTTTAAAGGTCGTAGCACATACAGTACTTGTAGTGTTTGCTGTCTTTCATTTCCTGACAGTAATAACATACATTTAATGGCATATGTAGAATTAAAAATATAAGTTGTTCATTAATCCCCAGTTTCAATATTCTATAACTTCCACAAAATAAGCCTCATTATTCATTACTATCATTAATATTATCCTTTCTATGTATTTGTTTCGCAAATTTGTTATGAAATAATCTGATCACACATTTCCAAACCAAATTTTAGGACGTTTATGAGCAAGGAATCAAATCTCGTTTTACACTTTCGTTGTTTAAGAGTACAAAGGGCTAGTACCTACTTGTGTTGCTCTTGTAAAGTTACTTAATAAAATATGAAATACGATATACGGTGTTTTAACTTAAAAAAAAAGTATCGTATTAGTTATACAACCTTTCGTCAAACAGTGTTAGAAACAACCAGGAAAACTAACATTGAGTTACAAATATTCAGATCATGTCTTGTCCCCTCCCTACTTTTAACGTCCAATCGCCGCCACTGATGTAAAGAATATCCTATAGAGAATGCAACTTTTAAAATGCCCGGTATTTCTGTTCTAGTAGGTTCGCAGCACTGAACTTTACACGATTTTCAGTTTTTAGTAGTCACGGAGATCCGAATCAAGGATGTTATAAAATAGAGGATCTGCCCATACAACAAAATCGTGAAGCCATACGTCACAGCTTCGCCACACCTACTCTGCCCACTCCAAGCCACTAAGATCGCAATGTTTTGAGCCAACAATCATGGCGGAAACGAGAGTAGCCAATCAGACGATGCTCGGTTGTTTTTTTGGCTTCATTGAGTTCATATGTTGAAGATACGTATGGGCAGATCCTCTATTTTATAACATCCTTGATCCGAATAGCGTATGATCGTCATTTGTTTCCTGTACAGATAGAAATGGAACGCTTCACGACGGAACAGGGTGTTGTTATAACATGAACTTATTACAAATGAGGTGAACTGTTCGCAAACTCTGTAGAATATTTGATCAACGTACTGCACCAAATAAATCGACTGTGATCAGACTGATTGCTAAATTTGAGAAAACCGATTCGGTCGTGAACATTAAATCTTGTAATAAGTTTTCACTATGACAACACGCTGTTTCGCCGTGAAGCGCTTTGTTTCTATCCATACAAAAAAACAGAAGACGATCATGGCGCTATTCGGCGCTCTGTGACTACAAAGACAACAGATGGAAATCGTGTAACGTTCAGTGTTGCCAACTTACTAGAACAGAAACGGCTGACATTTCATAAGTTGTGTTCTTTATGGGATACCCTTTATATATTATTGTGGTAATACAGATTTACTGAAGACAGGGCCGGATTAAAGGGGGGCCTTAGGGGGCCTCCAGGTGGACGGGAGCCTCCACTCTGATCAAAATCTCAACTGACTGTCTAAAAAGAATTATACAAGGTACAATTATAACATCAACATAAAATAAAATATGATCAAAAATATGAAACATATTCCCTTAACTTTCCTACTTTACTTTCACAGAAATGTATTAGGTGAATTCAACAGAGGCCACATACCTAGGTATTTTGTCTAGACCCGGACCGGGATCAATTCGGCCCTGCCTGAAAAGTATTGAAGGTAGTGAAAAAATATGTGGAAAGTAGCGTACCATAAAGGATCATTTGTTCACAATTCTTCCGTTTTTCGAATTTGAAATATAGTGACCCCAATTAAACATGATTTTCACCTATAGGATACAAGGGACCAAAGATTTGGGCGGAACAACTCCAATATACCTAAAATACGGACTCCTACACGACCCATCAAGGACGCTGATCCTGAGGGGCTGGGGTCGGTCCCCCCAAAGCTCATGTGCCCCCCTGATTGTATTTATGAATATACAATATTTGGCATAATTTCAGTGCAATTTGTCTTAAAATCCTCATATATATACCTTCTGCATTTGAATGCCCCCCCTCCCAATTTACAGAGAAATCGGTGACCTTGCCACCCAACAGATTCTAAATGAATAAATTGACTCATGTATGCACGTATCTCATACCACCATTCCTATTAAAAAAAAAAAAAATAGTCATTGTGGAAATATCTTCCAGTGCCATTATGGGACGCTGTAGCTAGTTATCCATCGCTTGAAACGAGATGATACAAACAGAGGTTCATATGGAAACACAAACAACACCCAAAATCACTAGGGCTTAGACACTGAGGGCGAGTGCAGCCTTCGTCAAAAGTTGACAAGATAATTCGGATGTGTTGTCTAAGAGATGAGCCGAGACAAGAAATAAGGTTTTCTAGTCTCGTCTCAAAGAATTTTTCCAATTCATTAGCCTATGCAGTAATATTGACATTCCTGTAACCGTACAGCAAGAGTTACCCGTAGGATTCTTTCAAAGAGGGAAGCGGTGTGCAAAAGATAGACATACAAATGTAATTTCCAATGCATACACACATACACTCTTAAAAATTCAGGTGGTTTCGCAGAAAATTCACCGTAAAGTTTACAGGTCTTTTACCAGAATTGACATTTCAGGTGAAATTTCAGTAAATTTTGAACAGTGTATCCAACATTTGACAAAAGCTCTTTCGAGTTGGTTGAAGTTGTTATCATATTTCGAATAATAGAATGAGTATTAAGTTATACGAAAGAAATAACTTTCAAAGATGTTTTTCATTATTTCTTCTGGTTTAATCGTAAAATAATTTGAAGAATTATTAAATAGTTTTAGCTTTATATTGAGTGGTTGCAGACACTGTCGTAAGATACTATTATGACAAATGAAAGTTATTTCCGCAACTGCAGCATTTAAGAAAAAAAATCTCACCAGTAATGGGATTGTTCGTGTTGTGTGTATTCCAACGTTAGAAACTGTTGATCACACGTTTTCTTCATTTACATTATAGGTGTAGGTGAGTACATTTATTACTATTATTTTAAGTATATTTATAAGGTTCTTATTGCTTATATTTTACGGATTGGAGTTCAAGTTTCTTTTAGTATTTCATGATCATATTCTGTGTGAAGTTTTAGCCGGTGAAGCACCTTGGTTTTTTTTGCATCCAAAGTTTGATCCCACGTTCAGTGTATAAATAGTGCACTGACGTTGAAGTCACATATTATGCAACATCCCATAAGGAAAAGTACGTTCGGAACTGTTCTAGTGCAAGTAGTAATGTGTGCCGTCAATTTAAGTGCAAGAAAAAAATTGGACCTTTGTGCCGTATAGTAGATCCAGTATTTTCAGACCTAGAAACGTTAAAATTTTATTATTTATCAAGAAATTCACTGTCACTACCTTAGAAATTGTTTCTTGGTGCGCATTCACTTTAAGAGGACCTCATCGTTTGTTTGTAAATACTGCGTCCGGATATATGCTATAAAACTGCAGTAACCTGTGCTTGGTGGCCACTAAACGCACGAATGCCATGTAATAGAGTCAGGACAGGGCAGCCCGAGCGGTAGCAAGGGGTGCGTGCGTAGGTAGCAGGCGTGTCAGCGATGGTAGGTATTCGCGTAAACAAGGATGTCGTTGAAAGCACTTAGATAAATTAGGTTAGTTTCTTAACACGTGATTACTTACCTTTACGATTTGTACAATGCACTTAGGAAACTATAAACAACTAACTGGTTTGTGGTAGAGGACTTGAATTCCTCTGATAACCTTTCATGTGCTCACTTTTCTCACATCATTAACACATTTGAATATACGTATAATTGTTTCTACATTTCTTTATTTTCAATGTTTTCCTACGTTGGTCATATTTTCTGCTCAATTTCAATAATACGTACCGGTCCACAAAATATAATAACTCTTTTCTTCATAATACAAATTCTTATAACACTCAAAATCGAAATCGAACACAGAGTTGCCATTTTTGAATACGCCGAACTAATTTCCTCATTATACCCTAATGTCTCATGTCAGCATGCATCCACTGAAAATAGTACCAACAGCACGCAGATTTTCACGTCTGAAAATATTACATTAAACTATCTAGCGTGAATTTTTTAAAAAATACTATGTCTTTCCTTTAAAATTTACGTATTTTTCATATTTCAGGTCCTACTCTCACGCACTTAACTCGAAATTCTCTTTGGATGCTTCGTTATACATTTTAACCAGCTAATGAAAATAGTGGAGATCGGAATATGACTTCGCTTTCGTGCCTTTCGCTAACAGTTGATTGTTAGGGAAAAAAGGTAAGTAAGAAGGCCAGGGGAATTAAGGTTACAAATTTCACAGTAGCCCTGTAAACATACTTTTTTTGTAAGAAGTTTTCAATTTAATACACTGCTTTGCTGAACATTCAAAATTTACCGGACATATTAATCAGCATATTGAGTTGCTGGCTAAGACACACCAATTTCATTTGCTTTATACAATAATTGTTGCTTTTTATAGTTATCGTTGTTATTTAGCAAGAGTTAAACTCTCTTTATGTAAAGTGTTTCATGCTTATTTTCAATGTTCCAATGTATAGTTATCTCATAAATTTTGCATGGCACAACTTATCAATAAATAATTACTCTTCAATTCTTATTCTTAAACTTAATATAAGCTTAATTTATTGCATGGTAGTGTTCATTTTGAATAAAACTCTTGAACTTTAACAAATAATTTTCTATGATATATGAAATACGGAATTTTTTAAAAATATGCTTGTCTTTAGGTATTTATAAAGGAATAATTTTTAAAATCATGAAATACTGAAAATTTCAAATAATATGGAAAGATTGGCAATTTATCCATAAAAATGAATACATTATTTAAAATATTTACAGCTCATACTGAACTGAACTACATCTTTGATAACTTTTTTTTCTTTCCTTATTATGAAACAATGTATGGTGTGGCTCCTTGACAGTTGTTACCATTTGCTCTGCGTCAACATAAAACCTCGGTTTACTAATTGCTACATTATGATCCTCTTGTCTTCATTACGGTCTGTACGCTGTAAGTTAAAATCATTCCTAATGCTGTAGCGATATTTTCTTACATTCATTATTATTATTATTATTATTATTATTATTATTATTATTATTATTATTATTATTATTATTATTATTATTTTGCTCACCAAACACCACACATTCATACCATATATTAATGATATACTTATTTATGCACTTATTCAAGGGTTTCATTATAAACAACTTTTCGCTGAAGAGAGTTAATATGTGCCAAAATATTAGATGAGGCAAGCATCAAAGTCCATTATTTTTAACTATCATCTATCTTGATTCTACAGTATAGCGTTGCTTAGTGCGTTTATATAATTGACCCTGATTCAGTAGTGAGATGTTTCGCTTTTATAAGAACGATGTCTTAACATTAGTAGATCCCACTTCAAATTTTTAAGATTAGAAGAAATAAATATTGCAGGAAGTTGATATATATATATATATATATATATATATATGTGTGTGTGTGTGTGTGTGTGTGTGTGTTTGTGTGTGTAACGTAAAACAAAAATAAATTGTAATATTAAAACAGAGCTTCCGGGTAGCCGAATAATCAGCGCGCGTGCCTTCTGCAGAATACGTATGCAATAATTTATCCATACTTCTGCCTATAATTTTATGAAATAAAACGAAGTCGTTTGCTGATATTTGAACAAAGGAGTCAACAAATAAATAAAAGTAAGTGAAATGAAATCTTTGAGTTTTACATCCCATGGTTATGCCGGCTAGGCTAAAGAAGACGGTGATGAGGAGAAATGAAAGAAATTGTGGAATGAAGAAAGTGGGAGAAAACGGGAGAACTCCGAGAAAACCCACCCACACGGTGTTTGTCTAACAGAAAACTCACTTTCCGCGAGCTGGGATCGATCCAAGGACCCCACGCACTAGATGTGAACGCTCTGCCACTGAGCCACCGCGGTACCCTAAAGCAATTAAGACTACAAACTAACCAATCACATTTTTTTAATCAGTAGGTTGAGCTTATTAAGTTGTTCCAGGTTCAGTTTAGTAAGTTATTGCATCGAAATTGAACTAATGTGATGTGAAAATAAACCTGTGTTGTACCATTCAATCCATAGACTTTATAGTTGAAGTTCCAGATAACAATTATTCATAATGTACATGTATTAACAGAGTTCTTCATAGATATGACAAAAAGGCCTATAGCCACTAAGGTCAAAGAGTATTCCAGATTCGATAAAGAGGATGATGAGATACTTTCAGATTTGTCACAACATCTTCATGCGTTCAAACACAGGTCAATGATTATTAAAGTGCTACACAGAACAAATTCGTTCATTAAGAGGAATGTTTATGAATAGTTTTGTACAAGAATGAACAACCTAGTTTGAATCTCGACAAAGGCCACTTGAACAACAAACGAGTTAAAATAATCAAATGTCATCTGGAGCACAAACTTTAAAGTCTGAAGATTGTATGGTACAAAACAGGTTTATTTTCACACAACATTATTTGCGGACATATTTATAATTTTGTTGCAAAAACTCACCTTAACTAAATCTGCAACAACTTATTAAAAATTAGCTTACAGGCTAAAGAGGGTGTAGTTAGTGTTTTATTTTTATTTATTTTGTTATATTACCAGCTAACAACTTAGTCTAAAAAAAAATATAGACTCACAGGTGTATGGATATTTTACCAGCATATGGATAAATGTATAGGGAATGTTATTGTATAGGAATTCGAGTTAATATTTTGTGTAAAACAACTGTTAAAAGTATGATAAAATATGAAGTATTAGTTTTTGGAGACTTATGGCAAGGCAATTAGCAATAGAAAATATACTGAATGCATCACGTTATTCATAAGAGGAAGATTAAAATATTAAGAAAAGTTTCATAATGGGAGTTTTGTAAATGTGTTCGTTTTATTAAAACGAAAGAAGAAAGGAATTTAAAGCTTTTGTTGCTGATAATATTAAGTTATTTATACATATTTCTATCATTGGAAGGAACGTCTTCATTTTGATATCTCTGTACTTCAAGGGTGGATAATATGTTAAGTGGTTGGTGTTTTAATGAAGACGGGAGTTCCTATCGAAAATTTCGGCATTTACTATATGACTGACGTATACAAGATTAGTTCCAGTTAATAACGATTCTCTCTTGTTGCGTGTTCCAGTGACGCAAGCATACACCAAGTAAAGTGGCTTCACAACGTTTGTCGGAGTAAAATTACTCATGGGTAGCTACTTGGCCATAAGACCTAAGTTTCCACATCTTGTGTCGAACACTTACGGTGAATAGAACCTGATACACTGTGAGCGGGGCGATGGATGATTACATTTCCACAGAACAATCTACTTAAACGCTCTACAGTTCTGGAGGCCAAAATGTGAGGTCGTCCTCGCTGCTTTTGTGTTCAGGAACGTCGCACCACTTTTCCTTTTCACTGCAACAAGTGACGCCTTTTTTTTTTTTTTTTTTTTTTTCAAGAGCTTAAGTATCCTGAACCAGTTACACATTAGATGTGGCATGCAACCATCTCAGCACGTTGGACGTTCGTGAAATGCACAGTTTTACTCATTCGGTTCTCTCACTCATTTAGTACGATAATGAACGTTGTCCATATCTATTATTCCAGACATATATGGTTTCCCTTTGTAACTGAAAAACACATTTCTTGTGTTTGATACCACTATTAGGTGAAATCTGTAATACTGATGATAATACACTATTTCTCAGTACCTTTTATGGTGCGAAATCGTTAATCGTTTTCCACAAATCCAAATCGGTTTTCAAGACTTCTATTTATCTTAATCCACAGTTCTTATGCCAGCTTCACGGATGTGAAATAGTGCAAAATGAGAATGGTTAGTGTTCATCAAAGCTTAAGTAAATTTATAGAATAGTTAATGCAAATGTATATGAATAATTCATAGTATTGTTTATGAAACAGAGAAGAGTTTGTCTTAAAAAATCGTACAGGAAAGGAAAATGTAATGATATGATGATAAAAGAAACACGATTTAGCATGATATTGCGCTCAGAGTTACATAACTCAATTTACAGCTTGAAAGAAATAAAAATATGTTTTGCCTATTTTCTCCTGCTTCGAAATATATTTGTTTCTGATTTCAGGTGTTTTGTTGGAATTAATCCAGAAATTGAATTAATCCGCGGAAAGCGAGAGAAGATACAGCAATATGATACTTCTAAGGATTTTCCGTAGCAAATTTTTGACTTCCATGAAAGAACTCACTGCCAGTTTATAAACAGAATATTGACTAGACTGATCATTTCTTTTTTATTTCATGTACTATCATTTGAGAATTAAATATGATGAGAGATTTAAAAATATATTGTTTTTATTTGTTTTTACTAAGTCCTGTTAGTTTGTTCAAATCTTTTTTTTTTTTTTTTTCTTTTCAGTAGCGTCATTTCAGACTTTGCCAGGTAGGAGTAAATTTGTCCATCAACATAAGAGTTTTATGTTTTGAATTAGTATTTTAGTATACAATTTATTGAAGAGCATATGATTCTCAAATCCAGGAGGACAATTATCCTCCTTGCCCTTCCCAAATGACTCCCTATTTCTTTCTCCCTGAAAACCTTCTTCTGATCTCTGTACATGTAGACTTAACTCTGGTTGTATTACTGTTACAAAGAAAAAGTGTCGTGAATACATACACGTTTTTGTATACAAACTACTGTATATTTCTGAATGCAAGACTAGGTATTTTGCCGCAATTTTGTGAAAGAAAATATGGAGTCGTCTTGCTTTTGCGACATATCATGTAGAGTTTTTCTTTACTGAATAGAATCACGAGATTCCATTAAACGATAATTTTACCCATTTCCTTGCCTATCGCTTTAGTCTTCAATGTTTGCAGATTTACTGCAGAGGCATCATGTGGGAAGGGCAGGGACAATTGCACCCCACTTAGCACTTAGTTTGAGAAATACATGCTTTTTAATAAATTGTGTACTAATATTCTAATGAAAAAAACTTGAAACTCTTACGTCAGTGAACAATATTGTTCCTCCTGCCAAAACCTGAAATAACGCTATTGATCCAGTGGACCCTTCTAATGAGAAAGAGTAAGTTTCTATTTGATTTGATTTTAGTGTAGTTTTGAAAATATGTCTAGTATGTGCTATAGATGTATTTGTGTAATCCTTTGTTAAAAATATGGTGGTTCGTCTTAGTAATTATGTGTGAATTTGCAGGAGGAAATACAATTTAAAGTAATCCTAACATACTTGTGAAAAAGTGCACTTGAAAATATTCTTACTTGTAACTCTATCAGTAATAGTCACAATAATTGATTATTTATTAATATTATTTTTTCCCCTTTTCACTGTAAAATTGTTTTCTTGAAGTGCTTTCTTGAATTTGATGTTGAAAAATCTCAACTGAAGTTTATAAGAATTTAAGCGATTAAGTCATCTTGCGTCGTACTTAACTACTCTGATGCACTTTTTTTTTTTTGCCAGATAATAGTTACACAATCTTTATACATCGTAGCTGCTCCGATAAGTTGGCAAACTTGACGAGGAAGAATGTGTCTTAAGGCCATCAGTGTAATTGGGCTCTTAAGTAGTACCGATAAAAATATTTCTTTGTTAAATGAACACGGCAATAACTTCAAAGCTTGTTGAAGAGTACCGCAAATAAATACATTAAATCATCACTGTGCAAAATACTCTCATGCTCATTTGTTGCTCTAAACTAAACACGAAATCACATAAAAATATCTAGTTTTTAACCATAATGATTTCCACCTCAATTTGTGAGGCAGTTTCAAATGCCTGTGGAAAACAGATGTCCAACGTTTTGGTGAATTTACGGAACTTTCCAGGAGAAGTTTCTGTAAATTGTTAAATGAAATTCATGCAACATATCCGTTGAAATATCTGTACATTTTTGTGTGAAATATCTAGCACTTTAGGTTATGTATATGCTATAATTCCCGTAAATTCTATAACGCACAAAGAGTGAAAAAGTGACCAACTGGACAGAGAATCGACCCCGGGACTTCCGACATACCGTGTCGATGCGTTGACCACTATGCCATCCAGTCCGTCTCCCAGAAAATTCACTCACTCTCGAGGTCGATGCTCTACACTCAGACCATGGGTTGTACCAGAGAACCACTGCTGTGCTCGGACAGTGCCTGTGTCCGTACATTGAGTACCTATGACGGTTGATTTCGTAAAGATGTTAATGAAAGAGGAAACAACATATTTTTAACACACCAGTTCCTCTGTAGATGTGAATTCTATAATGCATAAAGAATGAAAAATTGACCCACTAGACCAAGACTCAAACCCGGGATCTCCGGCATGTCGCGCCGATGCTTTAACCACTATGCTACCCCGTCCGCCTCCGAGAAAAGCCACTCACTCTCGAGATCGGTGGTTCCCACTCGGACTCGTATAACCCACGTGCTTCGAGTGGAGAGCACTGCCCTCGAGAGTGAGTGGCTGTTATGGAAGACGGACTGGGTGGTATAATGGTTAACGCATCGACACGGTATGCCAGAGGTCCCGGGTCCGAGCCGGTCCCGTCGGTTATTTTTTCACTGTTTGTGGGGTATATAATTCACATCTACATAGGATCTGGTATGTTAAAAAAATGATTGTTTCCTCTTTCATTAATATCTACACTCCGGCAAAATTACTACAAAATTTCCGTTAAAATATTTGAAAGTCCAGGTGAAATTCATGGAATTATTCCGGTGAAATTACTGTAAATGTTTCAGTAAAATATCTGCAGGTAAGGTGAAATTCATGGAATTATCCAGGTGAAGTTACTGCAAATTTTCCGGTGAAATATCTAAAGCTCAGGTGAAATTCCTAGAATATTCCGGTGAAATTATTGCAAAATTTCCGGTGAAAATATGGCATCCCCGATTGCCATATATTTCACCGTAAAAATTCCGGTATTTTTTTAAGAGTGTACATATATATTAATTTATATATATTATTAAAAATTTGCGTATTCTCTCTTTCTTTCTTTCGTTTTAATTTCTTTTCTTTAATTCATTTTTTATATTTCTTTTCTTTTCTTTTGAAGCCACAAATGTGCAGTTTCCTACTTGCAATTGCAACAATATGACCTTTAAAAGAAAGAGAAATACATTTATACTTTTTTTTTTTTTTTTTTTTTTTTTGCAGAAGGATGGAGAAAGTTATATAACGCGGAAATCCGCAATAGATACTCGTTACCAGCTGTAGTGTCATACTTATAATCATAAGTCCATGTATAAGGTGGTGGCATGGTGTTAGAAAGGAGGCTATAGGGAAAATTGCATAGCTTCGAGTTTGTTGCCTTATGAATGTTTGGAGTTTCCACAATTGACTCAAAATCTAAAGGACTTTCCCACTGATCTAGAGGTTAGGATGCTCCCCTTTCATACACGGGACCCGAGGCATTCGCAGTGGCGGATCTAGAAGGTAAAAACTGAGGGGGAGGGAAGCAGCCAGAACCCAGACTCATAGGTACACCATGAGTTTACTATAAACCTTTAAAAATATATAAATAATAGCTTAAATTATTTTTGTCAGTGAAAAAACTGGGGAGCATCGGGCTAGATACGCCACTGGCCAGGGCGGAAAGCATTCTTGAAAGCATTACAATCGTTCATATTCCACCTCAAACAGTAGGTTCACTTCTCATATAGCGTCGGAGCTGATAAGAAACCTTACACTTCGATTATGCAATAAAGGAGGTACTCTGTCAATTTACAATGATATACTGATAGCTTCATTGTCACATTGTCGTTGTAAAATTGCAAGTATTGTTTGAATATTAAATTATCATTATTTGAATATGAAACTTATTCCTTACATTACACCTAGTTTTTGTTAACGATATGTTTAGTGACAGCACTTTTGACAACGTATCATTGCACAGGGTGGTTCAAAAGTGTGGAAAGACCCAAATAAAATCCAAACCGTTCAGAATTGGGAAAAAAAGGAAAGAAGTGATGATAACAGACAAGGGGAAAAATCTTTTAAGACATATGGCACCATTGGCCACCATCTTGAAATCTGCCATCTTGAAAATTTTAGTCCTATTTGATGTACCACACGATAGGATTCCCATTTATAAAAGTTACCGCCATTTCAAGATGGCGGCCGATGGTGCCATATGTCTCAAAAATTTTCTCCTTCGTCTATTATCATCACTTTTTTTTAAATCTAATTCTGAACGGTTTGGATTTTGAGTGTTTCCACACTTTTGGACCACCCTGTAGTTTGGTTTAAAATCTTGTATATAGTCTGTACCTTTTTAACATTAACCTTCTACTGGAAAGATAAAGCGATAAAATTTCCGTTCTAGTCCTTTGTTCCTTGCTGTATAGGCTTGTGAAGAAACCGCCACTGTCATTGGTTCCTGAATATGTGTATCTGTTCATAGTTTTTGTCTGTTGTGATGTAACTTGGTGGTAAATTTGGGTAGTATTTTTACAGTTGTTGGTTGAAGTGAGCTCTAACTTGGTGGCTTTATGGATTGGATGGATTAAAGTTGAGCTATTTTCTATTTGAGGCAGTGGGGCTATTTGAGATATGTACCTACAGCTTAACGTGGAGTTCGAACTACATAAGCTTCTCCGGGAATCGAACCCAAGTCTGCTACGCCGAAGGCACGTACGTAACCATAAAGCCACGACGGAGCTCTTAGGTGGCTTTATGTACACTCATGTCCAAAATTATTGTCGCATGTCTATAAATATGTTGTTGTAAGAATATAATTTGATAACGAATTCGCCAGGAATTTCTTATAATGTTAGTATGTATATAATTGGCAAAGACATGTATGTGGCAAATTTCATGTCAACTGAGCAGTAAATAAGAACAGTAAAACGAAAATAAAACTTTCTTGTCTATTTAGCAATATTTTGTTTTACTCATTCTAATTTTCGTATTTATAATTCTTTTCCTATGAAATTCACCACAAATATACATTTCCCTATTATACCATAGTATCAGTGTTAAAAGTACCCTGCAAAATCATTATCAAATTATATTCTTACAAGAAGACAGTTATAGGTATGCAACAATCATTTTGGACATGAGTGTACCTAGTACTGGTAACCCTTATTGCGCACGATTGAAAATTTGCCCCGGGGGGAATTTCCCCCAGGTCATTTACTGAAACTATCACTGTGGACGAGTCCTTGCTCTGTTTGGCTGATTTCTGATTGACTAGTTATTAATCTGGATGGCGTATACTGATGTTCAGGTAATTTTCATGATGAATGTCACTCATTTTTTTTCCTGGAAAGCCACCGCTTTTGTAAATCATTGTAGAATTTCCCTTACTGCTTAAGAGTCTTCATCCCCGCGAAATTAAAATATCGCTAATTTTACACTAATTATGTAATATCTTCAAATAGATAAAAGATAATCGAAATGTGGAACAGAGCGCCCTAGACAATATTATTTTACATGAGAAACGGTTATCACGACTCACTTATCTGCTTTCGATTTCGAGCCATTTTGAAAATCGGCAATTTATTTTCGCGTTTATAAACAGCTGAAAACGAAAAGCCGCTAGGTGACTTGTGATAACGGTACCTCACGCAAAATAATATTGTCTAGGGCGCTCTTGTTCCATATTTCAATTATCTTTTATCTATTTGAAGATATCACATAATTACTGTAAAATTAGCGGTATTTTAATTTCGCCGGGATGAAGACTCTTAATCGGTTCTATCATGTACAGGCACGTCAAACTCGTGGACCGCGGACCACATGCGGTTTTGTATTCATTTTTCTGCGGCGCTCGGTTTATCCCAAGAAAGTAACAAAAATATACAAATTTACTTATTTACAAAATTGGAATGGTTTATTTGTATGCTCAACGGGTGATGTGCTGTCTAACACATTCCTGAGTCTTGCAGCAACATTAGAGCAGTCCTGCACGAGCTTTTCTCACTTATGAAAAGAGTTCCCACTAAAGATGGGGTGCCACGTTAGAAGAACTTGTAGCTGTCATAAAAAAAAAAAAAAAAATCTTGAAACCCTACCATATTTCACCATGTACACAGTCTTGAAAGTGTGATAAAACATGTTTTTCCATCTTGCAAGGAGTCGAACCCAGTGTTCAATTTTCTGGGACGTCTTGTTTGCTACCTGCTATCGCCCTCCCGCTGATATAAAGAAAGAAAGAAAGAAAAAAAAACAGTTTCGCCGCTTTCGAAATAACGGATTCTTTTGGACAGGGAGAGAAAGTGCGCCAAAATACACGTTTTTAATGAGGAGGTTCACTGTTTGTCCTCTAGAGTGCAGTGCTACAGGGGTGGTGATACCTTTCTTGCGTACAAGAAGTTGTAAAATCTAAACAATAAATAGAAAGATCGGGTAGCAAGGTCTTTTTTATGACAGCTACATGATTCATGTAAAATGGAAACGTACCATAAGATCCAGGATTGCACGCGTTCCTCTCACTTCTGTTCCGAAATTCGCTAGTACGGGAAGCATATCTCTAGACATTCGGAAGCTGGTTGTAGGGAAAAGAAGTTTGGCGTTAGGAAAGAGATATTGGGTTTCCATCTACTACCTTGATTTAGTTATGTACACAGTAAAAAATGGTTGTGTTAATTCAACTCAATTTTAACACAGGGCAGTGGTTCCAGCGTGACTACCACTATGTGGTGTTAATTCAACACAGGCCCCGCGGTGTTGACTTTTAACACAGGAGGTGTGTTACGTTTTTAACACAAAACCGGTGTTGAGCGGTGTTAAATTCGGAGCTGTGTTAGTATTTTCAGTGTTGATTCAACACCATGTCAGGGTCAGCAGTGTGGGGAAAAGTGTTGAGTGTAACTTATGGCGGTGTTGCACGAACACGAAAAAATGTAACACAGTGTGTAGTGTGTTAATTTTTTGTGTTACACCATGTCAAGTATCAATATAACACAGTCCTTGTGTTATTTCAACATCATTTTCTTATTATTTCAACACACAATCTGTGTCATAATTTAAGGTCAAAGCCGTATAAGTAACACCGTTTTCGTGTTAATTCAACACTCCCTGTGTTAAAATTCAAGGTCAGACCACCAGATTAACACCGTTTTTGGTGTTAGTTCGGTTCCACTTCTGTGTTACTACGACACCTATTTATGTGTTGAAATCAACTCCGTGTGATGTGTTGATGTAACCATTTTTCCGTGTTGGAAAAGGTTGTGGTGTGCATGCTTACGCTTACCGAAGATTCTAATTTTAAAATAAGAATAGTAAACTACAGAACACTTCATTTAGAAAATCTTCATAAACTTTTTTGTCGTCTTCCCCAACATTTATTGTGAAGTATTTCTTGATGATGCGAAACACAACCTTCACCAACATCTTGTTCAAGAATGATAGGAAACTCTTACTTATATCCTTATAATTTGTTTGCCTCTTAATCCTGATTCTACTTGTTTTCCGACATTTTTGAAGCACAAACCCCGGTGTCGACTGGTGAGTTCTAGTGCAGTGTAGAAGTTGCACAGTAATACGATGTTGTTTCTCGCTGTTGACATATTTCTTCAGGAACATTATGTAAAACAATTGTAAAACACATCGCGCGGTTTGCATGTTGAAATTTTGTGTATACCTGGATTTGTTTAAGTATTTCTTTCTACTGTGTTTCTCTGTAGCTTCAATTTATAAGCCTTTATAATTAGATGCCCAACATATTTGGCAATCACGCAGAAAACAACACCGAATTCTACACTTGTGTTAATTTTACACACAGGCTGTGTGTCATTTCAACTACTGGCATTTGACACATGACTCCAAATGGAGAGTGAGTTGCTCTAATCACCTGTTTGTGTTATATTTTAACACAATCGTGTTAACACATAGGCATGTCGTTGAAATAACTCAACGAATTTTTGCAGTGTACATTTTTACTTTTTTCAAGAAAAAGAATTACAATATTAGGTCGATTTTCAAACACATCATTAAATAAGAAAATAGTTTTTTTATTATTATTATTACGGCCTACACTATTGTACACTGATGAAATTTCGCCCATTTGGCTCATTTCGGCTATTGAGTTTGACATGCTTGATTTTAAGATTTCTGCCGTCATTTGTTTGAGAATGGTAAATCTTGCAGTTGAGTCCTTTGCTGCTTTTAATTTCAGTTCGGTTTCGGGATTAGAACTTTCAATAGCTGTCTGATGTCCTTAAGGCTATTACTGATCTCATTTTTGTCCGAATTAAAGTGTTCTTCTGGGTGGTTAAATACCGCTTATGCACGAAGGTTTTGATGATAACATAGAAGCTGCATTCAAAACAACGATCATAGCTGTCTATTGTGTAGGTCTGAATGTTTGTATTTTCTACTTCTTCATTTGTGGTATACTCGGCGCACACACAATGGAAGTTCAGGAGAAAGCACTCGCCTGCAGAGAAAATAAGCATGCCATTTGAAATACCTATTCATGCTGAACGGTTGTGAACTTTTCGAGAGATTCAACGTTAAATGTACGATTGTGTCTCCTAGCGACCTACCGTTATTATGCAGTTTTGAACAACACCAACAGATTATGGCAGGAGATTCCTACATAGTATGAAACTTCTTCATCCGGACGTTATGATGTACACTCATGTCCAAAAGATTGTCACGTATCTATAACTGTCTTCTTGTAAGAACATAATTTGATAATGATTTTGCAGGGTACTTTTAATACTGATACTATGTGTATAATCGGGAAATGTATATTTGTGGTAAATTTCATAGGAAAAGAATTATAAATACGAAAATTAGAATAAGTAAACAAAATGTTGCTAAATAGACAAGAAAGTTTTATTTTTGTTTTATTGTTCTTATTTACTGCTCTTTTGACATGAAATTTTCCACATACATGTCTTTGCCTATTATACACATACTACAATATAAGAAATACCGGACGAATTCGTTTTCGAATTATATTCCTACAACAATATATTTATAGACATGCGACAATAATTTTGGACATGAGTGTACAAACGAAACAATCAAATAAAGTTCGTGTCCATGCTAATGAATCAGTTCCGATCATAGCGATACATTGGGATGTCTCAGTTTGCGTTCCATAAGGCAGGTAATCAAACAAATTATATACCTTTTGAATTAAAAATTTGCTTTTCGCTTTGGTTATGCAAACTGTTCCCTTGATGGATGCAACGCAATTGCATATATAAAATGTTCATGGTGCAAGGCAGTCTTTTGCCTGCATCATTTCTTTATAGAACAGAACAACAACAGTGATCAATTATCATCTCTAACCTATCATTATTGTGAACAGTATAATGACTAATTTTAACTAATAAACCCCTCAGTTAGTGCATTCCGATATTTTTCAATTGGTGTGTCATTATTTGTTGCTAATAATGTACGTAACGCGTTTAAATGCGCATATACTCATTTTTTTAAAATATAAAGTTTCAAGTTGAATCTCTCGAACAGTTTCCAACCGTACAGGAATTTTCTTGGAGCTCCTCCGTGGCTAAGCGGTTAGCTTTGGCGTGGGAGACCCGGGTTCGATTCCCGGCGGGAGCTCATGTGGTTCGGATTCCACGTTAATCAGTAGGTCCACGTCTCATATAGCCTCGCGGCCGAAAGGGACGTTAAACTTAAAATCAAGTCAAGTCAAGTCAGGAATTTTATTAGCTTGTTATATCAGCATGAATTGGTCCTCCACATGGCATGCTTACAAGGAACGGACATGAAACCTGTCATCCGGACATCCGAATCAAACCTAGTCCATTCGATAAACATAACAAAGATATGTTCATGCACAAACAGTTAGGTACCGCGGACAACAGAATAAGTCCCTGGGCCCACTAACCCTGTTAGTATTAGGGATGGCCACAAAGTTCCGATCCCGGCGGAACCGGTTCCACGAGGAACCGGTTCTCGGAGATCCGGTGTTCAGAACCGGTTCCGGACCTGGATCTTAGGAACCGGTTCCAGAACTGGATCTTAGGAACCGGTTCCGGACCTGGATCCGAAAACCCGGTTCCAGAACCGGATCTTAAGAACCGGTTCCAGATCTGGATCTGAAAACCCGGTTCCAGAACGGTTCCAGACCTGGATCCGAAAGCCCCCAAAGACCCGTAAAGGAGGCACAAAGCTCCCTTCAAAAGAAATGCAAAGAGGACCGTGCGCTTGTGCCTTCCCCGCTCAGACCCGCTTGTGCCCCCATAAAAAAAAATTTGGTCCACCAGTGGGTGTTTAGCCAAATTAGTTGGCCAGTTTTCCTGTTTAGCCAATGAGTTTGCCAGTTACCCAGTTCATTTAGCCAAATAAGACAAGCTGCTGCCGCCTGGGCGCCTGCCTGTCGCTTCCAACATTTCATCTAGCATACTGTTCACAGCCTGCCAGCAGCTCGGGTTTAGCGTAGGGATGGTCATAAAGTTTCGGTTCCAGCGGAACCGGTTCCACGAGGAACCGGTTCTTGGAGATCCGGATTTCAGAACCGGTTCTGGATCCGGTTCCAGACCTGGATCCGAAAACCGGTTCCAGACCTGGATCCGAAGAACCGGTTCCAGACCTGGATCCGAAAAACCGGTTCCGGAACCGGATCTTCTAGAACCGGATCCGTTCACACCCGAAAACCGGTTCCACTAGGAACCGGTTCTGGCCATCCCTAGTTAGTATAAAGAAAACCGTTGACTCGCAGTGAAATAGCTTTGCATCAACACTGTTCATTGGAAAGTCATGGTTTATAGTTCATTCTCTTCAGCATGAAATAATTCTTCCAGACGTGCTACATATTGTGACCCTTAACGTACTTGAACAGAGCAAACTGGGAGAATGTCGGGCATGTTCCCTCCAGAAATCCCTTCCATCAACTTCGGACCCCTCTGGAGTGGCCCCGGGTAAAAACACATAATCCAAATGTATCTCGAAAAATACTATAGGGAATAAGAAATGTGTGTACCAAGTTTTGTATTGATAGACAGAATAAGTATGAGGGGAAAGCGTGAATTGGTATACAAGCTGTGTGTACATTTTCTTGGGGTACTCCCGTTTCCTCCCTCTTTCTCATCCCACAAATTCTTTCATCTTCATTTATTTCTTTTAATCATCCGTCTCCCTTAGCCTAAAGCACTTAATCGTGGAACGTTAAACTCAAATAATTCATTTTTTTTCATTTGTTAGTAAACGTATCAAAATTCACTGTCTGGATTTTAAAGTGCAAGGTTTTTAAAGATTTTAAAAATAATACTGACCTTTTGTTTGAGCTGATTTGTTAGTGCGTGCTACTTCAGTGTACGAAGTCCCTGGTTCTATTTCCGGTGGGAGCACTAAAACTTTCCCTGTTGACCTAGCATCAAGAGACAATCGGGATTTCTCTACTTAAATTAAGAGATAGCGAACTCTGGTTCAGAAAACCAGAGATAATGACGTCTCGGAGCTGATCCTCTGATGAAAATGAAATGAAATCTTTGAGTTTAACGTTCTACGACTATGTCCATTAGGCTAAGGGAGACGATAACTGAAGCAAGTGAATGATAATGGAAGATTTGGTGGAATGAGAAAGTGAGAGGAAACGAGAAAACCTACGGACACGATATGGTCTACCACAAGCTTACTTGGCCGGGATCGTACCAGGGACCTCACGCACCAGAGGTCTGTTCCACTGATTATGTATCATCCAATTCTACGTCTCCTTCTATCCGCTCATAGAGCTTCGCTTCATCGGAGCCAGGGAGTTCAAGTTAATACTTTTCCCTACCTGTTAGCTAATTTCATGGGTATTTCAATTACGTGTAACTGAAGAAAATTGAAAAACAATGTGACTTCTTTATTGTCTCTCCTAATTCACATCACCTCTGTGCACTGTAATAAAAGTATTAAATTTCGTGTCGCAAGAGTCGATGAAGGACTGGTATTGCGTGCATTTCAGCCAGTGTAACGTGGTAAGAATTCCTCAAAAATCTTCCTCTCTTCCCCAGAATCAGTAGACCACTAATTTTAAATTTACTAAATGCTTCAGCTCAACACTGATGTTACGATATTATTTAAAGTGTTTTCCAGTGGCGGGTCCGGGGGGGGGGGGGGGCGATGGTCCCCCCCAGAAGAGGAAACTTTCTGATTTTATATACAAATAAAACTCACCCAAGAGTTTGAAGCTCTTAAAAGTAGCTCTAAGTAGTAGTATTACAACCCACCGCACCCCCCCAGAAGTCCGTCCTGGATCCGCCCCTGGTGTTTTCATTGTATAAATTATAGTTTCTATTTATTTTCTTTTAAGTTGTGAGCTAGATAAGGATGCTCGCAAGATGAGGCAAAATTTTCGTGACGAGATACAAGACAAGACATAACTTTCACGAACTCTTTGAGACGAGACCAAACCAATACAGATACACTTTCCGAGACGAGACGACGCACTTCCAATAGAAACAGATACACTTTCCGAGACGAGACGATGTACTCACAATAGAAACAGTCATGCTTTCTGAGACAAGACAACTTTAATGGTACCTTTTCGAGACGAGACGATGCACTTACAATAGAAGCAAGTACACTTTCCGAGACGAGATGACGCACTTCCAGTAGAAACACATATTCTTTCCGAGACAAGACAATGCACTTACAATAGAAACAGACAAGCTTTTCGAGACGAGACATCACTTTTACGCACTTTTTCGAGACGAGACAGCACTTTTCCAAAAGACATAGACACACTCTGTGAGACAATATATTTTCAGGATACCTTGGAGACAAGATGACGCTTTTTCAATGGAAACAGATACGGTACTGTCCGAGACTAGCCATCATTTTCACGAAACCTTTTTCGAGATAAGTAGAAATTAAAAAAAGAATGAAATTTTTCAATTTTACGTCTTACGATTATGCCGTGTAGGCTAACGGTGATAATGAGAAATGAATGAATGAAATAGTGGTGTGATGAAAGTGGGAGGAAACGGAAGAACTCCGAGAAAACTTACGCACACGGTGTTTGTCCACCACAGAGTTCATTTGGCTTGAGGGGGATTGAACCAGGGACCCTAAGCACCAAAGCTGAAAGCTCTACCACTGAGCCACTGCGGCCCCCAAACCAGTAGAAGCAGACACATTTTTTAAGACGAGACCACTATCAAGACGTTATTTCTTGACGAGACGAGACGACCAAAGCTATTGCTTCGTAGGAGGCAACTGTATCGTGATCCCATTTAAATGATCCAACTATTGTTTTCGCGATCTCCTAAAATTTTAACGACACAATTTTCTCAATGTCTCTTCAGTTGCGAAGGACTCAATTCGACTCCCGGTAAGAGTTAATGTAGCTCGGATCTCACGTTAATTGTGCATGCTTTTAAAAGGCACGTTAAAATTCCAAAGAACAACTTTCTCAGGCAAAGAAATTGATCACACTCCGACTGTAATATATTTTTTAATATATATAAAAGTACAATTGTGCAAAATAATGTTTGAAACAAAATAAAAATAAACAGTACCTACCCTTTGTAAGATTTGTAGTCCGCCGTAGTTAAAACAAATAATACAGGTACAACCACAAATTTCACAAATGAAAGCAAATCCATTCCGTCGCGTCGCATGCGAAGAGATGATACCAGCGCAGTGACTACAATGCAATTAAAAGCGTGTTTTGCTTCACTTCTGGTCTATTCACAATCAACAAACCACACCAGAAGACCAAAAGAGAGTAGCAAAGCGTCTTGGAATCCCGTAACAGTGACACAAAAAGAAAAAAAAAGCGCCAAAGAAGAAAACATTACGCTATTCCCCTTTATTAGGTCACTTTCGAAAGCTCGTTATTTACTCCCACCTTTGAGAGAAAATCTTGTACGTTTTAATACTCGGTTTTCCCACAGTGGAAAAAGGGCTTCCATGTAAAGCACACACCAATTGCATATCTATCTCTCTTTCTCTTTCTTTGTTGTTGTAGATTACCAACTGCAATTAACAAGACAACTGACTTGTTGAGGAAGCTCTCAGAACTACATTCCACCTTCTCTTTATTTTTTTTTTCCTTAAATCTCTTGACTGGTTTTTCTTTAATGGGTGCATCTACTTAGAAATCAATGTCGCAATTTATTCAGTGATATTTATAGAATAGCTATTTTACACGGTTGTTCCGAAAATACATATGAAGCATTTATTATGAATATATTTACAAGTTATGTCCATATTAAGGTAACAGCAAATCCAGCGGGTCCAGTTCTCTTTTTATTTTGTAGTAATTCGAAGATAAATGTCTTAGTCTGTCAGTCACAGTAATAGATGTCGATAGCAGGGGTGGCCAACCATCAAATCGCGAAAGATAGTCCGCGGTGGTCCAGGGGCGGATCCAGGGGGAGGGCGATCGGGGCAATCGCTCCCCCCAGAAGAGGAAGCTTTCTTACATATATATATATATATATATATATATATATATATATATATATATATATATATATATATATATATATATATATATATATATATATATATATATAAGACCCATCCCAAAGTTTGGAGCCCTTAAAAGTAGCAGTATGACAACCCACCGCCTCCCCCAGAAGTCGGTCCTGGATCCGCCTCTGCGGTGGTCTGTGTCATACTATTTGTATCCATCACTTTATTTTACGTTATTTATCACGTTGTCACGTTATTTTATGTTTTATGATCCCTCTAGTTCTATAATTGATACTTTCTTTTTTTCTTCGAGTTTTCCGTTTTCGTTCTCTTAAGACTTCTAATTTCACAACTGAGTCCTCTGTATTGTTTGGAAGGGGGGATACAGTGGCAAATTGGTAGAGTGCTTACCTTTGGTGTGTGGAGTCCGTAGTTTGATCCCCGGTCCAGTAAGTTTGTAGTGGACAACATTGTGGATTTTCTAGAGCAGCGTTTCCCAATGGGCTGCTGGTGTGCTGCGAGGAATCGAAACAAAATTATTAATTTTATAGCAATCAAATTGCAAAACGTAGGGAAAAATGTATATTTGTATTTCACATGATTATGAAACTCTACTATGAATCTACAATTATAAGTTTCATACCGTGTTACTATTCTGTACATTTCTAATGTTGAAAAAAGTATGTGTTATCATTGTTATGACCATTATTGTTTCTTTATTGTTGCAGACTATTTCGTAACTTGAAAATTCAAAATATCATTCAATCATTTTGACAAATTACCTACATTTGTGTTTTAAAAGTAAAAGAGATTTGTTTGTTCGTTCGTTATTTAGTGATCTTCCTTCTTAGTAAAAGGTTGGATACAGTTTTTAAAAAGAAAGCCTATTTTTAAAAATCTGAATCCAATATTTCATTGCAATTGTTTTCTATTTTTAAATTAGAATGAAAAATAAGCATAATGATTTACCACGGTGAAAAACAGCGATGGAGGTTTCTTCTCTGTGACAAGATCAATAATCACAGAAAAAATACAAGTGTGCTTTATATTTACAAATAATAATATCTATAAGTGTGCCGCGAGAATCCAAGTAACACTCGTAGTGTGCCGTAAGTTGAAAAAGGTTGGGAAACGATGTTCTAGAGGTACTCCCGTTTTCCTTCCACATTTTCATTCTACCAATTATGCAGCATACACTTGCTTGATCATCATCTCCCTTAGCCTAACAGGCATACTCGTGGGACGTTAAAAAGGAAATACTGTTTTCTTTATGAAAGCTAAGCTTTATGAGTCCACCTATTTATATACCTTTGTGTGTTCTATGACCCTATTGACAAGTATGCAAATTTTCACCGGACGTATTTAGCAGCCAAATTCGACCATACAAGCAGGGGCGGATCCAGGACGGACTTCTGGGGTGGGGCGGTGGGTTGTAATACTTATACTTAGAGCTACTTTTAACAGCTCAAAACTCTGGGATGGATTTTATTTATATATAAAATTTAAAAAAGTTTCCTCTTCTGGGGGGCGATCGCCCCGATCGACCCCTCCTGGATTCGCCACTGCATATAAGTTTGGTTTGGCTTAAATTCTGTCATATTATTTCAAGTGGCTCTCTAACATCCTCACGACCCTGACTCAACATCAAATTTTCTTGAATGCAACTTGATATCACTTGCTTGACTACAAGGGTGAACTTTTTTTTACCACACTTTTTTTTAAAGAAATAATTAGGTTTGCTTCTCACATAGAGTGCTCCTACCAGTTTCTGACCCTCTTTGCAAATCATGTACATTTTTCTCAGTACCTCTATACGTTTTGTCGTACCAACTAGTGAATATTGTCCATCCTGCCTTCTCCAAACGCATAATTAAAAAGCATTTACAGTAGTATTTATTTTCTTTTTCGTAGCGACCATATTTGGTTCCTATGTGGGCCAATATTTCGAATTACAGAGCGTAATGTACAGTAGTAGAGCTCCCATCCCTGTTTTGAGGGGTCGCTGGTTTGATCCCAGACCAAATAAGTTTGCGGTGGAAACATTGTGTTCAGGCGCGGATCCAAGGGGGGGGCTATAGGAGCTTGACGCTCAGGTATACACTGGATAAAATGGGCTTCAATCCTGCTTTACACTGGATAAAGCTGCAAATTATGGTTTAGCCCCTCCCTTGATCATATCCTGGATCCGCCAATGATCTGTACACACTGAAAAAAATCATATGTGAGGTACGTAAAAACGTAGGTTACATGTGTAAATCCTGTAGTTTTTGGACATAATATACACCAAACGTATAACGAGAAAAGTATATTTTATACGTACTTTCCGCATTAATGTTCCCAGTAAACGTACTTTCCATACGAACGAAAGAACTGTATACAGGGGTTCAGGATCCCACATACAGATTGACGTATGTAATATATAGCTGACGTATGTAACATATGTATACGTGTGTAATATACGGAAAACTGTTAGATGTCAGACATCCATCAACGGCATGATGTAATATCTAACGAAATAAAAAGGCAGCACGCAAGTAGCATATGGATGAGATATGCTCGTACTGATTTCTATAGTAAACATAAAGATCCTGTATATTTGTACAATATATCGCTCTCCGAATAACGAATTTTTCTCAGTGTAGATTATCCGAGTCCAGGGCCGTGCCGTGGGAGGGGGGGGCGAGCGGGCCCACGGCCCCGGTCGCCAAAGTAAGGGGCGAAAATTTCGGGAGAAAAAAATATAGGAAAAATTGCTTTGAATATATGTATAGGGGCGCCGTCGTATACTCTCGCCCCGGGCGCTGATTTTCCACGGCACGGCACTTCCCGAATCCCAACTAACCAAGCTCTCGGCTCACTGAAGCGGTCCTAAGAAAAAAGAGAAATGCCAGAGCGAACGGTATGCGTTATAGTGTATGAGCAGAAGCCGAGGCGATGCAATAATTGGTTAAATTACCAAAAATTCAACTTACACTAGGACGATTGAACATGCTGTAGAGCAGCCGTGTCCAACAGCCGGCCCGCGGGCCATATGCGGCCCGCCTAACCCTGTCTTCCGGCCCGCTTTTCAGTTATTGAAAACAATAATTACAATTTTTCTTTTTACAAAACCTGTTAAGAGTGAACTGGAAATTTCCCATCGATCACACAGTGCGAAACGTAGTAACGCCTTGAAGACAAGCACTTGGCAAGCGTAGGTACTTGGGGGAAATTTCCCTCGGTATATGTATTGCTAGATGTACCGACAAAGTTTTAAATACATTATTCTGCTCCACTTTAGTGAGTAAATACAGTATTTTGGTTACCAGTATAACAGCTGTTTTGTGATATTGTGATGTAAATTACGATGAAGATGTTCCATCATTTAATACTATACTATTCAATTGTCGTAAAAATGATATACCTACAGTGAGGCCCGCGACGCCATTTAGTGCTCTGTAATTGGCCCGCCCACTGATCTAACGAGGAAGGTCCATAAACTGTGAGAGTTAAATTTTGATTAAAATTATTGACAAAATTCAGTTCGAGTTGCTAAGTAACGTAGTAATAGTCACTCGATGCGCAAATGCTTCATTGAGCTGCTATACGGACGCCATCTTGAAATCTAGTAGGCAATGTCCAAGAATACCCTTTTGGTACAAAAATGAAAAAAAGCTTTTGATAGACCTGACTTCAGTATTGTAAACCGAAATAGAGCATCTATATGTGGGAGTACTTCCAGTGTATGATCGCCATCTTGAAAGGCGCCATATTGAATCGCAGTCAAATGTGATATATGGCAAGGGGGTCATGTGGGGTATCAAATAGCACTGGAATTTACTCCTGAATCCATTTCCGTAACCAAAGTTTACATATCTGTTTTTACGTCAGAGTTAAGAGCTCTCTAACCCACACGAACATATAAAAACTGTGCGAGTCAGATGTGTTATGAAACCGAGCACTTGCAGGGTTTTAACTAATGTAGTGGTAGTCACTTGATGTACAATAGCCACGATACCAATCAGATCTTGAGCCTAATGAGAGAAATCGTTAATTAAATTGAAATGCCTTTAGTGAAAAATTGAAAGCAGCATGCTACAAATTATACCTATTTCGAAGTGCGAAGGAATAGACTGGTGATCGATGAAACACATGTTTAATAGTACTGACGAGCAGAGAATACCAAAGGGTTTGTTCGGATATACTGTATATTAGAAAAAATATATATACTGGTGTATATTAGTTGAACGACCAAAATGGTTTGGATTCTACTATAATCAATAGGTCCACGTTTCCTTTAGCGTAGCAGATATAAGTGTGGGACGTTAAACTGAATCAAACCAAAATTCTATTTTAGGCAATTTTACATGGTCCATTATAGTGTGTTAATTTTTCTTCTCCAATCTTGAAACCTTACACAAAGACCCTCATTATTGCAGAATATTGAATTCTTTTCCAATACTCATACTTGACAACCTATAATTTACCATGCATATTACGAAGTTAAAATACTTTAATGTATTTATTTTCAGTATGTTTAAATAAAATCGATTTATTGCTGACGCATTGAACAATGAAGTGGATTTAAATTATCAGTTCACAGCCTATTCTTAGAAGAAGATACACCTGGAAACTTGGAATTCACTTTTCTTGTGTCCGTTCTGCTATTAGTGATAAGATAGTGCATACACACCTGCTACGAATAGATGGCAATAAAGATTATTACAAGATTCGATACCAAGTTGCAATCCATTAAACAAGCCTCTTTCTTTCTTTTTCTTTCAATATTAAATAATTAAATATCTGTATCTTTCCACCTTTAACGATAAAACACTCGCTTATAATAAGGGCAAGACTAGTTCTCATATTAAAACTGTGATAAGTAACTAATTATAGCAGGTCTTCCTTAAAGTCCGAGGATTTATTTATTACTCGTATTTAAATTACGTACTTGACAACTCAAGAAATTCATTTTGGGACTTGTTTATTCATTTGCTTTAACATTCACAATGATATGTATGGCTCTTTTTTATGTTTAAAATACTCTATGGGAATGGGGTGAATTTCCCCAATATTGTACTCCGTATTATTAAAAACTGACAAAGCAATTAGTTCCTTTGACTTTACTGTTGTTTAGGGTTTTAAGACATAGCACGCAGAATTTAGAATGCTTTCCTAGGCAATTCAACATGGGTGTGCAGTGAGGTGTATGGTACCTGTCTTCGAATGACAAACGGTAGTAGTACAGCAATTTTGGTGCGGACAGGCGTGTGACGTTCGGCACGAACGCATTTGTTGGACCAGTGAAACATTCGTTCTATGCATAAAATGCGAACATTTAATCCGATAAACGTAGTCAACATTTTAAATCAAGCAGTCGTGGGAAAATATAGTGTCATGAGTGAGAATGTGGTAGAAGAGAAGACATTTGCAGGTACATTGCTTGCAATGATAGCAAGCAAATATGATGGTGACGTTTCTCTAACAGTTAGTGACACATTAGATGTAGACACTGACACAGAGAATGAGCATGAATATTCGACAAAAGAAATGGATTTGGAACAGATAACTAGTCCATCAATTAGTGAGCCTTCTAAGAGCGAGTATGAGATGTCATCCCTAAGCCGGACTAAATCTAAATTGTTGAAATGGCTTGATTGTTGAAATGGATACCCAAACCTTTAACAATGGAACTGTTTCAACAGTGAAGAAAATTCTAAATAAAAAATCGGCACGGATTGTTCCCTTTAATAGGTTATGAAGTTCCTTCTCTAAAAATTTGAAGTCTCTAGGTTGAAATTTATAAGAGAAATTGTAAATTTTCGTGAAAGGTAAAAAAATACATGGGAGAGATACGAAGACTGTAGTGACATCTATCGGCAAAACTTGTCCCTTTACACTAATCTTAAGGCTTCGGAGGGCAACAACCGTACTCATTTCATTTTATTTCATTCAACATTCAATTCAATAATACTAACCAGCAATAAGAGCATTTCCAGAAGTAACTTGAAAAGAATTATTTTTTTCTTATTAACTTCTACAGGTTTTATACTAATTGCTCTATGTACTTTAATATTATACTCATTAAACAATTCTTATAATATATCTATCCATTTATAATTTCCTTGAGTACAAAATTTTTTCCACATGTTTTGTTTAAGAGTTCTGTTAAAACGTTCAATGATATGTTGCTTTACTAACACATGCTCAAAATTGAAAAATTCTCAAAGTATCAAATCTCTATGACTTACGGTTTCCGAGATATGGTTCCTTAAACTTCCCGAAATCCGATTTTTTCCCCAATATGTGGGGAACGGTGGACATTTGACCAGTGGCCACTGGCAGGGGTGCTCACAAGGGGGGCTATGACGCAAACTGCGTCATTGAAATATTTGGGGGGATAAAAATCTATATAAAAATGTTTGAGGCGGTGTAAAAATTAATCGACAAATTTTTTTTTTCATGGAAGAACACCTACGGATAGACAATTGAGGGGAAGGTGCGTCATGGACATGAGGGGGGTACCACTGGCCACTGGTTACTATTTGGTACCAAAATGTTCACCATCCTCTTAGGTATTGATCAACACAAATATCGCCTCTCTATGACTTATGGTTCCCGAGATATGGCTCCTTAAATTTCACGAAATCGGAACTTTTTTTTTTTTTTTTTTTGCCAATATCTCGGAAATGGTAAGAGTGACGCGAAAAATTCCATCATATTCTCAGATAAGATGCTCTATCCAATGGAGGGATCAAAATCGAGAAATTGGCAGATAACACACACACACACACACACACACACACACACACACACACACAGAGAGAGAGAGAGAGAGAGAGAGAGAAAATTCAGTAACGAACTTTTTAAGTTCATTGAAAATATGGCTCGTTATTGAAGGTATCCCTTTCTAAGAATAATAGTTTTCACTTCACAATTCAGCGACTGTCCATCCTTGGTGAAGTTTTTCCAGGCCTTTTCCTCAACTCCATCAAGATGATGTATGACTTTTAACGTTTAGTTATCTCTGCCTTATTCCTAATTATTTCTTCATTATTAATTAACTGTTTCCAGTTTCAGTGTAAAATAGCTTCACAAGTAGATAGAACTATGTTGATTAATAAATAAACAATCGAACACACTTCGTAGAATATGGCAAATAATACTCTTTTCAACACAGAAAAGAGGACATTTTTTATTTTCAGAAACGACTTTTCCGTCTAAAAATGTTATGTAGTGTTCCATTAGTGTATAAAAAGTGTCCAGAATGTCTTCTAACAGTCAACTGCCCAATAGTGTTCAAAATGTATCTGAACTTCAGATGTATTCAATGAGTATACCGGCACATTGCAAAAAAATAAATAAATAAAAAGTAAAAATAAAATAATAAAAATAAAAAAAATAAAGAAAGAAACTACTTTGAGAAACAGGAGGACACTTTACACATTACCGATACTCTTTGAACACCTCCAGATTACACATATTCACCTGTTTCAGATACTGTGTTTTCCAAGTATGTCCCAGATGTATTTGCAAAATGTGTCAATACTTTGTTTCACAAGTGTTTCCCGACAAGAAGTGTTTTAGATATTTCATACTAGATATTGTTTTTAGAGAAGTAACGCTTTCAGACACGAAGCACACTTTATAAACACTATTTCATCGATCGTCTCAACATCTGTATTAAAAGTGTTTAAATTATACTTTATTTTTTTTTACAGTACAGAAAAGACTTGTAAATGGTTATGTGTTAAGTGTTCTAACTCTGTTTAAAAATGGTTTCTCTGTCTGTATATCCACTGTACACATTTTAAAGTTCAGGTACGTATAAAGTTTCTTAGGATAATTCCTCTTAACCACTGGTAGCAGGCATTCTAGACATTTCTTTTTGTTTACTTACAACTTTTCAAAATATTTTTGGACATGTTAAGCAATGAACTAAAAAAGTTTCTTAAAAAATGGCCAAATCATATTCAAACACTGATTTTTTTCCATTGAAATATTTAAAGAATCCGTTACTAAAGACGAGGAATTTCCAACATTTTTTTTTTACTTTGGTACACTTAGAAAATCATAAACTTTGGAATATCTTTGTTGGGATTTTAAACACTAATATTTAAAGTATTGACATTTTAAACACTAATATACACTTAGAAATTCACGACACGTTTGGTCATGCTTAAGCAAATGTGTTGGTTTTCATTTGGGAGATAGATTATAGATTCCATGCATTACACTTAACTTTTCACTTGGAGAACCTAATTTATAATTCGCCGAAATTTAATTTAACTTTTTACTTGCGGGGTAACTACAATTGACACAATTCAATTAACGTTTAACGAGTATATTGAAGAATATGTCTACACTTAGCACAATTATGATTAATTTAACATTAGGAAAATATATTACAATTTTGTGTGCATTCCTAGTAACTTTTCATTTGCGATATAACTTACGATTTGCACCTGTTACAATAAACGTTTCAGTTACGAGATAACTTACATTTTGCACGTGTTACAATTAACATTTCACTTGCGAGTTAACTTGTACAAGTTACACATGTTACAATAAAGATTTCACTTGCGAGATAATTTACAATTTGAAAGTGTTACAATTAACTTTTCACTTGCAAGATAACTGTCAATTTGCACGTGTTACAAGTATCGTTTCATCACTTGCGGGATAACTTATAATTTGCACATGTTACAATTAACGTTCCACTTCTGGGATAACTTACAATATGCACATGTTACAATGAACGTTTTCCTTGCGAGATAACTTACAATTTGCACGTGTCATTATCGTTTCACTTGCGAGATAACTTAGAATTTGCGCACATTACATTTAATGTTTCAATTGAGAGATACATTGAAATATCTTACATTACAGTTAAGAATTTATAATTTAGGGAATACATTACAAATTTGCACAATTCAATTAACTTTTTTGCTTGAGAAATACATTGAAATTCACTTGCATTACAATTAATACATCATTTGGAAAATATATTTCAATATTGTGCGAAACCATGGACAGAAGTCTGGCGCAACCATTGTACGTACTACAAAATAACAAGTACGGGTTAAAAGACACCTATGATAAGACATGAAAAGAGAATAATATGTTTGTAGAAAGAGAGAAAGAAGAAACAAACAATAAACACCTATTCCTAATACTGGACATGAAAGTATGTAAATTGTTCTTTCTTTATTTCTGTGTGGTTTGAAACTTAAAATACATGTAATAATAATAATAATAATAATAATAATAATAATAATAATAATAATAATAATAATAATAATAATAATAATAATAAACTCCCGTTTTCGACTCGTAGTTACGTACAATACTAGTTTTTTTGTATTGACTTTTACAGTTGTTTGAAGGAAAGGTCAATCCTTTCTACACTGTAAAAAATAAAACACCATTCAAACACTTTTAGTACAGATATTGAGGGGAAAATTGATGAAATAGTGTTTATAAAGTGTGCTTCGCGTGTCCAAAAGCGTTAATTCTCCAAAAACAGTATCTGGTATGACATATTTAAAACACTTCTTCTTGGCAAACAGTTCGAAAACTAAGTGATGACATACATTTTGCACGTACATCTTGAACATACACTGCAAAATATATAGAAACTACTTTTAGATACAGTAGGACACTTTACGCATAACTGACACTCTTTGAACACCTTCAGTTGTAAAGACTGTGTTGTCCAAAGAATGTTCCAGATATATGTGTAAAATGTATGTCATCACTTTATTTTCGAACTGTTTGCCAAGAAGAATTGTTATATGTCATACTAGACAACTGTTTTCGGAGAATGAACGCTTTTGGACACACAAATCATACTTTTTAAACAGATACTTTATTTATTTCCCGCTCAACGTCTGTACTAAAAGTGTTTAAATGCTGTTTTACAGTGTGTACTAAGAGTATTTTACAGTGTATTTGGATAACACAGTATCTAAAAGGGGTGAATATGTGTAATCTGGAGGTGTTCAAAGAGTGTCGGTAATATGTAAAGTGTTCTACTGTATCTAAAAGTAGTTTCTTTATTTTTTGCAGTGTACAAGAAAATTCAGTCATAAAAATATGTGACATTCAAGAGACAAATGATATCCTGATTCCTGTTAAATGTTAAATTACAGCGACGCCGATTTCTGTATAACTTTGAAGGGTTCTGTTCAGAAATGCGTGATTAGTTGGCAGATACTCAAGCGAAGATGTTGAGATCCTGGTGGAACCAAGGAATCTTTGGGTGGCCCAGACGCCGTCGGTAGGCCAGAATCGGCTTCCACGTTAAAGGTAATGTACAAATTAAAGGATTAGAATTAGGAATTAGATTTCTGGGCTTTTGGCATTTATGGCTATGTTAGCCCGTCACTAAGATTAGGATTAGGAATTAGATTTCTGGGCTTTTGGCATTTATGGCTATGTTAGCCCGTCACTAAGATTAGGATTAGGGATTAGATTTCTGGGCTTTCGGCATCTATGGCCATGTTAGCCCGTCACTAAGATTAGGATTAGGAATTAGATTTCTGGGCTTTTGGCATCTATGGCCATGTTAGCTCGTCACGTCCCTCGGCGATCACACTATCCGACATCGTAAAAAATAAAACACCATTGAAACACGTTTAGTACAGATGTTGAGGAGAAAATTAATGAAATAGAGTCTATAAAGTGTGCTTGGCGTGTCCAAAAGCGTTACTTCTCTATACTGAAAAAAAATAATACAGAAACTACTTTTAGTCATAGTAGAACACTGTAGACATTACTGTACACAGCAGGACACTGTCTTTGAACACCTGCAGGTGACACATATTCATCCCTCGTAGATACTGTGTTGTGAAAGTATGTTCCAGATGTATGTACAAAATGTGAAAAATGTGTGTCATCGCTTTGTTTTCGAACTGTTTGCCTCGAAGAAATGTTTTAAATATGTTATACTACTGTTTTCGGAGAATGAACGCTTTTGGACACACGAAGCACACTTTTCAAACACACACTTGATATATTTTCCCCTCAACATCTGTACTAAAAGTGTTTAAATGCTGTTTTACTTTTTACAGTGTAAAAACAATATCCAGCATGACATCTCTGCGAACAGTCGAAAACAGTGATGACATACATTTTGATCATTTTGTACATACATCTGGGACATACGTGGACAACACAATATTTACAACGGGTGAATATACGTCATCTAGAGATGTTCAAAGAGCGTCGGGAATGTGTCCTATTATGTCTAAAAGTAGTTTCTGTATTTTTTTTTTTTTTTTTGAGCGGAGGAAAGGGAAGGAAGAAAGCGGCCTGGGACCTGTATATTAGGCATTATCTCGGCATTTGCCTGGTGTGATGGAGGAAAACCCAGGGAAACCTTACTCAGGTTGGCTGACCTGAAAAAAACTCTTACACTTTTTGGACCGAGTGTCCTAGTCGGGAATCGAACCCGAGACGGCTGGCACCAAAGACGAGAGCTGTATAAATTAAAATTGAAATAAGCTTAAATAATTAAAATTCTGGCCATTTTGCAAACCAGGTTTCAAATCTGATCATTACTTCACTGGTACGAATAACAGTATACCGCAACAATCACTTGACTAGGTCGTTAGACAAATTATGGCAGATTGCTGAGTGTTCCGTTTATTGTTATTATTATTGTTATTTCCTTAATCTGGTCACCCCTAGAGTACAAATAAACTCTCCGCCATTAAACTACTTTGTATTTCCTTTTCGTTTTCTTCATTCTTGTTTTGTTTCTAACAATTCAGATCATGGGAAGAAAAAAAAATGTTAACATGTGTAAGTGTTTTTAAGTGTAGTTGTTTGCTTACAGACGACACGCGTAGCAAGAGAAAGTATTGAGAACACACTACTCTTCCTTCCAACAGATTTCCAATCATTGTCTCACTTCGCGAACATCATTTTCAAAGCTTTTTTTTTTTTTTTTGCGAGATAGTTTGTAGTTTTCAAAGATACAGGGCGTTCCAAAATTAGGCCCTTAGTCAGAATACTAAAAATGGGAGGCAAGGTTTTTTTTTTTGGGGGGGGGGAGATAGCTTTAGTTCATCTTACATTCATAGTTTGAGCTTTTCTATTTCAAGTATGTCTTGGCTGGCGCTACTGTCGATGTGTTTTCCCGTACCTCCCTCGAAGGTGGAGAGACAAGTTGCCACAGCCGAAACCTTCCGATTGTTGGACGCAGAAGCGTTGCCACAATGAATTATTTCACGAAAACCATTTGCTTACGCGTTCACCGACTAAAAAACGCGAAACTTGATATTTATTGGTGAACAAGGGCGCCCATATTGTGGTTTCCAAGGGAAAGGGGCAAGTATACGCGACATTTCAAAGATAGGTTCAAATTTTGCTGTAACTAATGTAAAAAATCTATTGGGTTTTCGATATTCCGAAGTTAAATTTCCTCTAGGGGGGACAAGCGCCCCACCTTGCCCCCTGATGGGCGGCCTTGTTGGTGAAGTATTTTGCTCCCCTCTGACAAAATCTGAAATGGCGCTGCTGGTTGTATCTTGAACAGCTTTATACAGGATGGCCCAAAAGTAGGTATACAGCCCGGTACTGATTAACTTATTGCTGTTTATATAATTTCTTATTGTTATCCACCAGATAGACTTAGTTTCTTTATTGTTTGTTCTTAAAGTCTTTTTACTTATATGTTAAGCTCGGAACAGCGGTGGCAAATAAACCCATAAGCTAGAATGTTATATTTGATCAATGCAAGGGTGTATACCTACTTTTGGGCCACCCTGTATGTTGTAATTATTACTTTACTTGTGCATTTGAAGAATGTACTTAGATAGAGTGGTTATAATTATTGCAGAGAAAGTATTTAAGTATTCCTAAATAAATGTTATAACGTAACTCGTTATACACAGGTCCTCAGTCATAATTATAGCTAAATTATATTAATGAAATCACTTAAAACAGTTTATGTTGCGTTTAGCTTTCCTGACATTTACACACTTATTGAAATAAATACACACCTTCATGATTATGCGTATATTCCTTTTATAATGGTTCCTGAATTATATTGTTTATTTACAAAACGTTGCTATGACAATGTAAAGACAAAAACTTATCACAAATCTTCAGATTAGAATCAATTTTGATTCTCTTTCCTTTTTCGTATTTTCTTCTTCTTCTTCAAACTGGTTAGTGCATATTTTAAAATCATACATTGCCCAGAAATATAAGAAAATATATTTAGAATTACACTGAAAATACAAGATGTCGTTGCAATGTAGGCGTACGTTACATTAGAGTGGGACATTTCTATATAATATTTTGCCATGAGAAGAATGCTCGAGGTAAATTTCAAGCTGGATAGCACATATTAATGAAGATTTTAGTATTAATTATGCATCTTACGTTCATCTGTATTAGAAAAACAGTGTACAACTGCAATAGGTAAGGTGAGAATGCTTTGCATCTTAATATAGGGTCGTCTCACTGGAAACGGCCTAATAAAATTGAGAATGCAAATCCCGAGGATTTGTTGATAACTATTTTCTAGTGTTTCACACGAGACAGAAAAGAAAGTTTTCTCGTCTCGTCTCGTATATTTGATACATGTCTCGTCTCGTCTCGTCTCGATTATCAAATACTTATTTCTCGTCTCGTTTTGTATATTTATGTGGAAAATTTGTGCCCTAATTGTTTTTTCTTAATAATTATCTAGAAGTGATAAAAATTCTTCTTTCGCGTCATAAGAGGTTCACATAGTATGTGATATAACAAATTTAAATCATATTTATTTATTGGAGTATATTATGTAATAACTTTTGTGTTTTTTAAACGTAGATGAACACGTTACATTTTGTGCGGCCACTTTATCAATTTATAATTTTTTACAGTATGAATTATATGTAACACTAAAACAGTGTTTGAAATCAAAGATTTGGGTGAGCTAGTAGTACCTACGAGACTGCAGAAAATGTTTGGTCGCATCTCGAATTTAAAGATGTACTTCTCCTCTCGTGGACAGTGTTAGAATGTTTGTTCACCTTTCTCTTTTATATACAGGGTGTTAGAAAAGTTTGTTACAATATTTTCGGAATAGATTCCTCACAATAGTTACAGGGTGCCGAAAACGTGAAAAAAAATGAACTTTAACTACCAACTTCCCCATCAGGATTCTGCCGCCTACAGTCGGGCAATTTGTCAATGACGACCAGATGCCGCGGTCAGATTGCCGGCGCCGGACGCCGGCGTCTTTCAGCGCGATTTTCGACCGGGACGAATAGTTGCCTTGCCGAGCAGTTGGCAAACAGCCGGAAGTGAGCATTAAATGCGCCGGCGCCGCCGTCGGAAAGTTGTCTTGCCGAGCAGTCGGCAAACAGCCCTAAGGGCGCAGTAAATGCACCGGCGCCGCCATCGAAAAGAGGCGGCATAAGGAGTCGGCAGAGGGTCGGAAGGAGGCCTTCCCGACTGTTTTGCTGACTCTGACGGTCGGCAACAGTTGGCAAAGAGTCGGCAAAGGACATTTTATTTTACGATTTTTGACCACTTGCCGCCTCGGCAAAAGGTCGGCAACTTTGAACAAGTAGATCGTCGTGCCGCCGCGGATGGGTGCCGGCTGCCTCCGGCGGCCCGCCACCGTCCACGACGGCAATCCCTCTTTCCGACCGCGACTTCCTGATGGGGTTTAAAGGTCCATAGGTCTGCTATAAGTCCATTGGTCTATAGAACCGAACCTAGTCACTGAGGAACTAATAGGTTTGTAAACTATCCCAATATCCATCTTTCAGAACCTCCGGTCCTCGCACAATCATTTTTAGAGAGGCTGTTTGGGAGTACTTGATCACTCTCCACTTGACTGTTCTAAAAATTGGTGTGCAAGTATTGGGGCACTATTAAACATGGATATTTGGATAGTTCACATAACAGTTCCTCAGTAATGTCTTGAACCGACTACGATAGGTCCCATAATAGTGGAGCTATGAACTTTTGAAATTCACTTGTTCCATGTTTTCAGTATACTGAGAGAAAAAGGACTAGGATTTCCGTGTGGATATATCGTATTTATGCGGGTGCGCTCCTTAAGTAATGTAATTTCATGTATAAAAGTACAGAAGGTGGGAACACCATGCCAAGTCTGGAGTTCGGCGTCTGGATTTCGTGTTAAAAACATCTTTCCTCTCTTTCCTTCTCACAGAATGATATGACGTCTTATTACTCTCGTAAGGTAGGGAGTCACAGATTTAGAAAGAACCAAGAGGGGACACTCGTAGGAAGGTGGTAACCACATTATATACGTAAGGTACCACCGTCGGAATAGGTATGGCGTTAATTCTAGATTTAAAATGGTGGTCCCACAATACAAAATTTTCGCTGGACGGTGGTGTAGATCGTACTACGGATGAAACAACATTACTTAATGTGGTAACGTGCGTAACCTAGTAAAAAAAAAAAAAAAGCATTTACATGCCGACTGGATTATGCATTTTTCTCCGTGTAGCAATGCGTACGAGACAAAATTTGAGACTGTCTCGTCTCGAAAATGTGCTATAAAAGTGATGTCTCGACTCGAAAAATATATGTATATTCTATCAGAAGAGCTGTGTCTCGACTCGAATTTTGTCTGGAAAATTCTGTCTCGACTCGTCTCGTGCGCATCCCTAGTTTTCAGCACCTTATAACTCCGAAACTATTCACTTTTGAGCACAAGTCCATATGAGCTTTTCTTCTTATTTTTATGTGAGGAGTCTGTTCCCAAAATATTGTAACACATTTTTGTTATTACCCTGTATATATATACAAAAATCACACTCGTCCTGAAAGTATATGAAATTGAATTCTTGTATGCCCCCTTAAGAATCTTCATCCCGGCGAAATTAAAATACCGCTAATTTTACAGTAATTATGTGATATCTTCAAATAGATAAAATATAATTGAAATATGGAACAAGAGCGCCCTAGACAATATTATTTTGCGTGAGGTACCGTTATCACAAGTCACCTAGTGGCTTTCCGTTTTCAGCTGTTTAGAAACGCGAAAATAAATGTCGATTTTCAAAATGGCTCGAAATCGAAAGCAGATAAGTGAGTTGTGATAACGGTTTCTCATGTAAAATAATATTGTCTAGGGCGCTCTTGTTCCACATTTCGATTATCTTTTATCTATTTGAAGATATCACATAATTACTGTAAAATTAGCGGTATTTTAATTTCGCCGGGATGAAGACTCTTAATGAAATTCTGCGTACTTCACTGTCCACTATTCTGCTAAAATATCGTGTATATTATATTCCTTTAAATTAAAGGAAACAATAATAGCTGTTGGAAGTAAGAAAAAACAGAGCACATTTCGAAATCTCTTCATGTACGGGAAGCGGACGCCATCTTTTACCAAAGAGAACTTGAATCTGTGTAGAAAGTGTCACACATGAACCTGTTGGATTTCTCGATCACGTAGCTTCCAAGGTCAATTTCACATTTTGTTGAAAGGACAAGTGTTGCAACTTTTCAGTCAAGTACCATTGTAATGCATTTATTTGTTTTTTCCCACAAGATGGCTTTAGGCATATCCAGAGAGGTTCTAAATTTATTTAGTGTCCTGGATAGAAAAAAAAAAACATCTGTATCATTGATATGTAAACCAGAAAATCAATGCAAAAGTATGTTTTTTTCTACATACCATGGTCGCCTCTAGCAAGAGCATTGTCCCCCTCCCCAGGCCGGTAGCCAGACCAAAAATCCCGGTAGAAGTTAGGGGGGCCCGACCCAACCATATCATAGTTCATCACCATATTATAGTTCATTTGCAAGCCTACCATGAAAATTTTAGGGGACCAATAAAAATTTAGGGGGCCCCGGCCCACCCTAGCCCCCCGTGGATACGGGTCTGCCCCTCCTGCTTGAAGTTTCGAAAAGGATTTGGTTCTTCGAAATAGATATCCAAAACATAGGTCTATTAGATTTGGTTACTCATACATAGGCAACACGTAAATATAAATATGTGAATATGTAATATGTGCGTAAACGTGTGGGAAATATTATGTTGTTTTACATCAATTATTATACACATCAATTTGTTTATATTTGCGTTCGCTTGTGTGTCGGCACTTTTGCACCCTTCCCCTTGGAAAAAGTCATTGTAGTGTTCTTCCTTCTGGGTATATTGAAAATAACGCAGTTACATATTAGACAAATCTAGGGGCGTCATTTATGGGGGGGCAGGGAGGGGCATTTGCTCCTCTGAGTTTGAGGTTTATATAGATTTTATCAATAGAATAGTTGAAAATCAGTGCAAAACGCGAAGTTTTACTTATATCAAGGGGTCTTGCCCCTCCCCCAAGCAAAATCTGAAATGACGCTTCTGGACAGATCTACAGCTGCATCAGTGTTTTGATGGTAAAACTTATGTCCTAATGCCTTAAGCCAGTGGTTCCCAACCTCTTTTTTAACTGAGGACACACTAATTTTAACTATTAAATACTTCTTGATTTTTCAGCGAACTTAAAATGTTCGTTACTGAATTATCTGTGTCGGTGTGTGTGTGTTTGTCTGTTATTTGCGATTATTATTATTATTATTATTATTATTATTATTATTATTATTATTATTATTATTATTATTATTATTAGTAATTTTGAGCCTCCCATTCGACAGAGCATCTAAAACTATCTGAAAGAATCACGTCACTCTTACAGTTCCCGAAATATTGGCCAAAAGGTTCCAATTTCGGGAGATTTAAGAAGCTATAATCTCGGAAACCGTAGAGAGATGATGTTGGTGTTGATCAATACCTAAGAGGATGGTGAACATTTTGATATGAAATAGTAACCGGTAGCAACTGGCCACTGTTCCACAGTCATTGGCCAAAAAAGTTCGGATTTCGGGAAATATAAGGAGCCACATCTGAGGAAACTAGGTCATAGAGAGATAATATTTTGGGAATTTTTCAATTTTGAGTCCTCCATTTTCAGCGTGTCTTCGCAAAACAATATATGGTAGAACGTTTTAAGAGAACTCTTAAACAAAACATGTGGAAAAAAATTGTACTCAAGGAAATTATAGTTGAATAGATATATTACAAAAATTGTTTAATGAGTATAATAATAAAGTACATAGAACAATTGGTATAAAGCCTGTAGAAGTTAATAAGAAAAAATAATTCTTTTTAAAATCATTCTGGCAATGCTCTTGGAGCATTCTCAACTGGTTAAATTCTAAAATTTTACTGTGAGGAACGATAGCGTTACGCTTTTAACTGCCGAAATTTTCACCAGTTTTAGAAATAATGTGGCTGTTTTAAAAAAAAATTAAATGTCATCTCATAGGTGCCGACTCTTGATTTTTTTTCAGTGGGTGCTCAATTTGCTCATGTTTGGTACTTACATACCAATCACGATATCTTGGATCTCGTATTCTAATTTTTGAAACAGTTCCAATCAGCAATGATTTCAGAAAGTGGTTGGCCAGAAAATCCTCTTCTAGCTACTAAGTTATCCCGAAGGGTGTCTTTCCGTTCTACCTAAAGGTCGTCCAGCACTTTGTAGAAAATATTTTATATGATCTTATCTTTAGGCAGAACAAGAATTCCCGTTCTGCCTAATTCCCGTTCTGCATAATCTTTTGAGACGGGGAATTTTGTCCAGGGAGGGATTTCTTCAAGGGCATTTTTCTCTAGTAGTTGTAACAGATTCTGTAAGAAGAATAACTATTTCTTCAAGTTTCGTCATAAATGATTGATGTTATTCTACTTGTTCTTCTCGAAAAAATGGCTAGATACAATTCTGTTATTAGCAGTGTTATTCACATCTACTTTAGTAAAAATAAATCTGATTTTCTTTCTTGCTTTCTTGCAACTGAGTCGATCGACAACCCAAAGGTTCAATGCCGCATTTGCAAAGGCTCTCCATTGACTTCTATCCTTAGCCAACTGAATCCAGTTTCTACTTTGTATTCATATTCTTCAAGCTCCGTCTTAATAATGTTCTTACATCAACGTCTGAGTCTTTCTAATAGTCTTTTTCTGATTGGATTTCCAGTTAAAATTTTGGAATTATTTACTTCCATTCTATCTATAGGCAGGGTTGGCAAGGTAATTTACTTGTTACGTATTTTACCTAAATTACGCGTAATTTACTTGTAATATACGTCATGTAGAAAACCAGTTTTTTACGCAGACGTAGAAAACTATATTTCTTTCATTAAAACTAAGATCATTTTGAATAATCGGTTATATTGTAAGCTTAGTTTTCTTATTTGAGCATTAAAATATTATTATCTTCTAAACATTATATTGAAAAGTAATGATTTCATGCCAAATCATAGTAATAAAAGACAATTTTGGATAGCCCCTCGCCGGCCCACTACTACTTTCCACTTATTAGCGCGCACACAAGCACAACCACCCAACATGTAAGCACACACATTAAAAATATGTGTTGGTTCGGATATGTTTGAAAGTATCAAGTAACCTTTTGATTATAACAATTTATTGTTACACGTTTGCAGCTTTTAATATAAAACTCGAAACATTTCAGTATATTTTGAGACTTCTATTAGAAAAGAAAAAGAGATTGACTGTTAGGCTCATTTCAGCTTCATATTACACACTAACACACACACATAACTGATACGAAAAATACTGAACAGACTATTGAAATAATGAAATTTTAGAATAAACTGATTTGTTTTTCTTCAACGTCCCAACGATACTATATATACCACTTCAGTTAGCACTGGGACATATTGAATTTTCGATGTAAAAGTTATTAGATTCTCATTTTAAACACACACAGGTGAAAAAAAATATAAAAGCACCCAACAGAACATTATACTACATTTTTCGGAATGAACTCATTTATTTTGCTCTTTTCTTCCAAGTCCAATAACAACACTAAATATATTGCTTCCCTTAGCACTTGACTATCATTTGAACTTTTAATGTAGAAATTTTTCATGCTCATAATAAATAGACAAAACTGAAGAAAATACTCAACAGAATATTGAACTACTTGTTTGTTCGTTGTTTTTGGAAAGAAACAATTTGTCTTTATTCCTAGTTCGAATACTGAATATATTTCACTTGGTTCCAATAACACTGAGTATATCATTTCATTTAAAACTTAGCCATTATTTTAATTCTAAAAAAATGTTACATGCCATTTCCATTATAGTTCAGTACAATTCGAACACAACACTCTTAATCACACTAATATTCATAACTTGAGTGGTCTTGTAATTTGAGGGTGTAGTATATTTGAAGTAGTTTCTTCGAACGTTCGAAGCTGAGCCGGTTCCTTGTGACGTTATGAACAAAGGACCAATTTGAGAAAAAGTCTTTCAATTTTGTGCTGAAGATGCTAGAATGTTCAGTGACTTCATAGCAAATTCCGACAACTCCTTATGTTGCCAAGTAGCGAAATACCAGAATGTGTGTGGTGTTGTAATTCCCTTCTTCATAAGTTCTTCAAATTTTCCACATTTTCCCCGATATTGCTGGTGGCTAGTTATTCCTGAAGGGCCGAGGTTTTCAAACAGAAACTCCTCTACTTGTTCGTGATTCTTTTCTCAGACATAGCAGAAAGTCGTCACAAATGGAGACCACGAAATCTTACCATTGTTGTGTATTGCACAATAATTTCTCCCACGACTTCTCTGGCATAAAACTTTTCTCGATTACAGAGGGTTAAAAACATGAAACATGATGAAATGGGTTTTGAACAGTCACGCATGCAAACCGTATTATACAATGCTACTTTACAAAGCCAATACAAAATTCCCAGTTTATGCTTACGGATTAAGTTATGCAAAAGCCAGCTAGATTCCATATAATTTTAGGAAGAGTTTTTTTAAAGCTCAGCGCGTAGAACGTTTTCTTTTAATTTGTAGACATGTTTCTAATTTTTTACGTACTTTACGTATTTTACGTAAATTACGCGTTTTTTACGCGTATTTTACGCGTCACACAGAAAACCTTTTTTTACGCGTAATTACCCAACCATGGCTATAGGACCTGGCCATCTGAGCCTTCTAGACTTAATGATCTTAGGTAAAGAATGTTAGATAAAAGTTTTAAGTTATGCACTTACTTAAGTAATGGTAAGTAAATGGACTTCTTTATATTGTAAGGTTCCATTCCCGCATGCACTATAACCATATGTATTTACTACGAACACATTTTTTTACGTTCATAAACGAACAATAGTAAACGTCGTAAGAGAAACCACACCTCCAGGCATGAGCGCCGACTACGTGGGTGCGCCGGGGCTCCAGCACCCATAAAAATAATCTTGTGGGTGCGCCAGGGGCGGATCCAGGACCGACTTCTAGGGGGGGGGCGGTGGGTTGTCATACTGCTACTTAGAACTACTTTTAACAGTTTCAAATTTTGGAAGTGTTTTATTTATATATATAAAATAAACATTTTCCTCGTCTGGGGGGGAGATAGTCGCGATCGCCCCCCTGGATCCGCCACTGGGGTGCGCCGCACCCACAACATTTTTAGTTTGATAGGAACAAAATAAAGTAAATATTTCTCACTTGCCGTTATCAAAAAAAAAAAAAAAAAAAAAAAGCGATTAAAACAGAGACGGAAGTTATAATTTCTAACCTCTAAAAATAATTGTTTCTTGTTTGTTTCAAATGTGTTTGTGCAAAGACAACCAAGCAACACAGTAAGTTATTCAATTTATAGTTTATGTTCACAACAAAATCCTTGCACAGTTCTTTCTGCAATACCGTTAAAATTATTTGTTTTCATGAAGATTGTTTCATCTTAATTTGTATGAATGTGGTATTTTCTTTTAGTACCGTGTTGATAATATCATTGCCTCTTGCAATAATTGTGCATCATGTAAGTTATGTAAAGTATACATTTAATGCTACGATTATATATGTTGAGAATATTCATTACAGTAACTTATACTTAACCTTGGATCCGGGTTTGAACCCGTTTCTCTCGTGTTTAAGTCAGCGGTGTTACCGATTGAGCTAAGGCAGCCCCAACTTATCCTTATAGTACCTGGTATATTATACTTTATTACAGTAGAGCACTTTATGACAGTGTTCGTTTTAACTAAAAGGAAATAAATAAAAAAATATTGAGACTTCGCTGAAAACATATTACACGTCCCGCCATTCATATACACCCACATAAATTTTGAAAAGTCGGCGCCGTTGTCTCAAGGAAGACACGAAGATGAATTCGGAAAAGCTATCGAAGAAGGCCATCTTCCCCTCATGGGCTCTTCCTTGAAAATGATGTCTATAAAAGAAGGCCTCAAGAAGAGGAAACTATCAGTTTCGCGCTGATCACTGACCCATCAACACTTTCTCCTGGGGCTGACATGGGCTATGGAGAATTCCTTTAAAACCATCTTCCGAAGGTGCTATGAGTGAAGGAGTTCTCATCGTTACCTAAGGCCATTACGAGCTAAAGACAATTGAACTTTTATTCCGAGGCCAGGAATAAGGGCCGATAAATATAAATATAAGCTAAAGATAATTGAACCTTTATTCCTTTTGTGTGCCGAGGATTTTATTGAAATCTCAAATCAATAAGAAATTCACAAGAACTTTGTAAACATTCTTATAATACTTTATATATATACAGTGGCGGATCCAGGATATGATCAAGGGAGGGGCTAAACCATAGTTTGCCGTTTTATCCAGTGTAAAGCAGAATTGAAGCCCATTTTATCCAGTGTAAACCTGAGCGTCAAGGGGGGGGGGGGGCTTTAGCCCCTTAGCCCCCCTTGGATCCGCCCTTGTTTATATATATATATATATATATATAATAAAAGGTGATGGGTTTAAACCCCGAGTCTGTGATTTGAGACTGTAGATCATTTCAATAACAGAACATTTCAATATTATGCACTTATTACGAAAAAAATTAGACAGTAAACAATCAGACTGATATAAATAAGAAGCAACACAAGTGAAATACGTGTCTTCACTTTATTTAATACATATAATACAAAATAACCCAGTGTCACAGGGCTACAATATTTGTGTTAAACATTTTTCGTTGTTTTGAAGCAAAATTCGCGAAAACTTTGATGGCTTCGAATGTTTCTTGTACAACTCCAGCGATTTCTTCTTCCGGGAGGTCGAAGCTAGGTCCTGGTAACTCAATTGTGTAAGCATACTTCACTCCACCTCCGCCTTTCACCCAATCCTGGGCTTCACCAGAGGATGCATCTGAATTAAATACAAAGGAATAATAATAATAATAATAATAATAATAATAATAATAATAATAATAATAATAATAATAATAAAGTGGTGCCGCGTCATGCTTGGCATATATATATACACACACTAGTCTTTGGCCAGCTGGGGGCTCCACCCCCAGACCCCTACGCTAGCTTGGCCTACGGCCACGTATCTCTTGGGTCTGAGGCCTTTGCATCAAGAGTGAATTATGTGCATTTGCTCTTTATTAACATTTCCTGAATTTGGTACAGCTGAAGGCTTCGCCCCCTTGCCCTCACGTTTACTGGGCCTACGGCCTCGCACCTCTTAAATCTGCAATTCTGCCAAATTTCAATTTTTTTTCCTATTTCAACTATCTAAAACAGGGATGCAAATAATCACTCGCCCACTCTCCTGGGGCGAGTGGTTCATCGGTGCGGGCGAGTATTTAATATCATATCGAAGATAAGTAAATGATTTCTATTGTGGAATGTGGGCTAGTAGTTTGTTTCTTGGGCGAGTAAACTTTTGTTGCTTACTTACATCCCTGATCTAAAAGATAAGATTTTGTATCCCAAGAAAACGCCCATTTAAATAACATGGGGATTTATTAACCCCTCCCCCTTTAGATCTCTTAAAAACTAAAAATATTTACTTTCGGCAATGTTCCTGTAGGTTAGTCCCGGAAGGCTACAACCATGCGAAATTTCATCATTCTAATCCTGCCGGAAGTGCCTAAACATTTTGGGGTGTAGAAGACGCCCCATATAAATAACATGGGAAAGATTTTTCAGCTCCCCATAAAACCACTCTATAGTTGGAAATTTTTATTTTTAGCGATTTACTTAGTTAACGCTGACGAAAACATATAAGCATACATAATTTCAAGTTTTTATTCCAATTCCAAGTACCTAAAACATGAGAATATAGGTAAAAAAAATAAAATAAAATAAAACACCCATTTAAATAACATGGGGAAATTCTTCTAACCCTTCTTTAGACCACCTAAAAATTAAAAATATTTACTTTTGGCTTTTTTTTTTTTTTTTTTTTTTTTTTTTTTTTTGTCGGTTAGTCTCGGAAAGCTACAATCATGCGAAATTTGAACTTCCCACCGATTTAATTTATGTCAGCTCATGTAGTTTTATATATAGTTAAGATAATATATAAGCCTATATATATATATATATATATATATATATATATATATATATATATATATATATATATATATATATAGAGAGAGAGAGAGAGAGAGAGAGAGAGAGAGAGATAGATATAGATATAGATATAGATATAGATATAGATATAGATATAGATATATGCAGCACTTACAAGAAATGCTTCCTGTAGATCCAACTTCATACTCTGTGCCTCGTACAGCAGATAGAGCCAACGCTGCTTCCTGTGCCACTAAGTCCTAGAGAAAAGCATAAGAGAATAACATTATATTCTTTTAAAGTGATTAATACTCAAGTGGTATTATTTCAAAGATCTTTATCAAAATACTAGAAACACCTGAAAAAGTGCAACTTGAAAGTCCAGGTTAATATAAGGGTCGTTCAGTAAATAATTAGAAAAAAGACCAAAAAAAATCATTTTGGGTAGATTTTTATTTCTCAACATAATCTCCATTTAGCTCGACAGATTTTGCCCAACGTTTTTCCAACTTTTTTTTAAGCCTCCAAAATGTAGAATTTCGGAAGATCCTCAGGATAGGCATCTGCTTGGGCAATGACCTCCTCGTTGGACGCAGGCCGGTAGCCAGCCCAAAAATGTAGGGGGCGGCTAAAGTTAGGGGGACCCGATCCAACCATATTATAGTTTATTATCATATTATAGTTCATTTGCAAGCCTAGCGTGAAAATTTTAGGGAGCCAGCAAAAATTTAGGGGGTACCCGGCCCCCTAGACCCACCTGGATACGGGCCTGGTTGGACGTGAATCGTTTTCCGCGAGTCATTTTTTCAAGTTTGGAAATACAACGACACTGGGGGCCAAATCTGGTGAATATGGTGAATGTTGTAATAATTCGAATTTTAACTCCATAATTTTCACTATCGAGACTTGTATTGATGGAAGAGAGTTTTTTTCTTTCTTTGCCAGATGATTTTTTTTTCTTGATTTCTTCTCTCAACCGATGCAATAACGACGCATATTACTCTACATTTATAGTTTGCCCTTTTTTTCAAGTAATCGATGTAGATGATTCCGCGTGCATCCCCAAAAATTGGCCATCACCTTGTCGGCCGATTTCACCGTCTTCGCCTTCTTCGGAGCTGGATCACCTTTTAAAACCCACTGCTTCGGTTGTTTCTTTGCTCTGGCGTCTAGTAGTGTATCTATGTCTCGTCAATTGTTATGTATTGACGCAGAAACTCATCGGAATTGCAATGAAGAAGCTCCAAACCGGCCTCCAAATCAATCACACGATTGTGTTTATTCTCTACTGAGAGCAAACGCGGCACCCATCTGCTGAGATTTTTTCAAATCCAGTTTTTCTTGCAAAACTGAAAACACTGCACCTTCTGAGATGCCTGTGACATTCAACTATTTGGCGCACTTTGATTCGTTGATCACTTAAATCATATTGTGGATTTGTCAATCATTTCGGAGAAAGTCACTTCCACTGGACGTCCCGGACGATGTTCATCATTTATGGATGCACAAGCACGTTTAAACTTATTTACTCAATTGCAAACAGTCGCAAATACAGAAACATATGTATATGCCATGAACTTAATCAAATTCGGCTTTGATCTCTCGGTGTTAAATCTTTTAAATAGAAGTGTTTAATAACGGAAGAAACTCATTTCTTTCCATTTTTCTAAATAAACACAAGTTTATTTCTTCAATCGACTATGGCAATGAAACCACGTGGCGGGTATAGCTGAAACTTTAACAGAAGTCTAGTGAGGAAAAACGCTTACCAAAAGCAAACCATTTTCGATACTACGAGTCATCTTTCGAATTTTGTAAGGATTTATTGAACGACCCTCGTATTGTGCAAATGGGGAAATGTCAGCACTTGTAGCTAAGATAAAACTTAACAACGAAAGGGATGATTGGTGATAGAAACTGACAAATCCTCTAGCATGTTCAACAAGACCAGATTATGTTTGGGAATGTATAATCAAACTCAATACTTAGAAAATGAGAAAGCACTAGATTAGTGAAGATCGAAAAGTGGCAGAAGGGATTAACTATAAGGAAAGGATAACGAGCACAGTATGTCTTTAACTTGCGTCGATCTTTGGTTCTTTCCTTGATGACAAAGAAGATGGCCGTGTGGCTACTGCTGGATAGATAGCTCTCAAACACAGGTAATGCGAAGACAGAAGTGTGGTACGTAAATATCACATCCTGTCTAATAGCCAGGGGCGACAAAACCGGTGCTCTGCCAAATATCAGTTGTGAGATATCGGTCTAGTTTGCGTCAACATCACAGATGATAGCATTTGTGGCGTTTAACGTAGAGAAACTAGTAGCTAGTCTACAGCCGGGAAACAACCTCTTGTCTCTAAGGGTAGAAGGCGTGGATTTGCTATATCTCTCAAGGACTGTCACCACAATCACCCACGATTCCTCTGGTCGATTGGTTTTGATCGAACCCTCTAGTGGCGCAGATATTGGTTGCCTTTCAGAGTACTGTATCCCGGAACAAACATAATATGCTTCAATGGAGTGTCGTTGTGGAAGGGAAAGAACAGTCTCTGTTATTTTATTTTCAATATCGTACAAGCTGATGAAACGAAGACAGAATTCTACAAATAGGTCTACTTGACTGTCTGAGAATAAGAATGAAAGTTCCGAAGTTCTTGAGAACTAAATATCCAGTTGAAGTAAATTGCGAGGCCAATCGAGTACCTTCACAATATGGCGTTGGACGACCTTTTGCCCTCAGGACAGCTCTGATGAGATGTTAAATGGATTCATAGAGGTCGTGAATGGTAGCAAATGGTGGAATATTACACCACTCTGCATTCAGTGCACCACTCAATTCCGTGAGAGAGGATGGAGACGGAAATTTGCGCTGGATGCCACTGAGATGTTCAATTATGTTCAGGTCCGGGCGTTGGGCAGGCCAGGAGGTGTTCAACTTCATCCTCATGTTCATCAAAACAGGCTACAATAGCTCCATTTGTATAAATGGTTGCACTATAATCCTGAAATATGCGTCATTGACCGGAAGCAACATCTGGACCTAAGATGCATATAGTTCCCTAAAATGGAAACATAATCACAGACAATGTCGCGATTAGAGGACTAACTGGAGACTAGGATATTGTGCTCCACGGCGCAGCATCACAGAGCTCCGCCATATTTTACGGTTGGACTGAAACACCGCCTGCTGTACGCTTCTCTGGGCGCCCGCCAACCCTGAAAATGTTGGGATGATACTTTTAAATAGAGATTTCGTTTGAGTTCCTTTCTGTTATCCTTGTTGATTTTATTAATTCTAATGTAAATTAGCATGCTGGAAGCTTATTAAATAAATATATACAATCAGTGGCCTATGCAAAGGGGTTGTTCTGGGGTTTAACCCTCTTGAGCAAGATCTAATGGAAACTTAACTATATATCTATAAATCACTCTTGTTCTAAAAGGAAATAATTTGAGTGCTTGAACACCCTTTGACGAAATTCTGTGTATGCCACTGTGCACATAAACAAACAAACAATCTTTGCAGACTTTTAATTCTCGGAAGCTGGTATGAGTCAGGATACATCCGCTGATGGGATTTACATTCTACGGCGATGAACCTTCAGGTGCCTTATTCGATTGATTTAATTAGTTAGTTTTATATCATATATTTATTTACTTACCAAATCTTGCCAGTCAGCAGGTCGATTAGAGGAGTAGCTCCAAGGATACATAATTTGCTGAAATAAAAAGACGATTATTCTTCAATATTAAAACATGTAATAACTCTGTGCACACTTTATATGCTTGTATATAAAAAAAAAAGTGATGTGCAGAGTTGAATCAAACCTATACTCAGGAATTAAAATTCTAATACGATCGATGGGTACGCCTTCGACCAAATGGTATCATGACGCTAGAATGTAGCTTAAATGATGTAGGACACTCCTATCCCAGCAATAGAACTTTCTTAGTAGAGGGCTAAAGAAAGAAAAAAAGAAACTTAAACGGGCTATTATTAAAAATAACAATAGTGCATTTTACAAAAATTCTTGTAACACTAATTGTTATTAATAATTAAAGTTACTCATAATCTGGTTCAAACTGGAGTCCACTGATTCTCAGAAGCAGGCTTGCCAACAATACGATAATATATCATGATATATGATAATTTAAGCCTTAATGTTATAGCTATATGGCAATGTACTTACTATAATAGGTGAATATTAATAAAAACATACTATAGTCATTTCCGCTAAATAAATCAATAACGATTTGAGAATTAAAGGATTTAAAAAGTGAAGACAGTGATACCAATTTGGAATTCGAAACTGAGGATTAAAGTTTATTATATATTACTGCTGTTATTAGTAGTATTATACATGTTTTTGTAATTATCACGTGCACAACGAATATACTATGTAATTTTTTGAAATATACGATAATTTTAAAGACGAAAATCAATAATTTTGTTCTTTGAGGTTGTCAACTCTGCTCATAAGTGAAGTTGAATACTCAATTGTCAGTCTGTTTCTCGAGTGGAAAACGAATGAGAGAGTGTTAGAAATGGTGGGTGAGAAAAGAACACTTTTAAATATTATTAGGAAGAGGAAGAGAATCTGGTTGGGGCATTGCCTAAGAAGAAATTGTATCATGAGGGACATCCTAGAGGGTATGGTGGCGGGAAAGAGAGGGAGGGGGCGAAGGAGACTACAAAACAGAAAGATGATATTAAAACAGAAAGATCATATGCGAAGACGAAGAGGTTAGCGGAGGACCGTGCAGCATGGAAGCTTCTCAGCTACGGCAAGTGACCTACCAATAAAGGCAGAATACCTATGATGATGATGATGATGATGAGTCTGTTTCTAATACAGTTTTTTTGGGGGGAGTAATTCTAAATTCTACTGCCTTTTATTCGTCAGATTAGAAATCGCGGGCTAGATAGAACCTTTCAGGAGGCCGTATCTGGCCCACAGGTTACAGTTTGCTCATCACTGTCGTGTCCTATCAATGGACCTTATGCAGGGCCATATTTAACAATTTTGCGTTCCCAGACGACTATAAAATAAGTATTTTAAACTACAAATATTTGAAACCGATCGCGTGTAGTTTTAATTGGAGATGGAGCTACGGCAACCTCTATAAAATCGGTGTAGGAACTCGGACTCCTTTTGGATACTCACTGAATGTAACCCCTGCCTATAGGATCCATATACCCACTCGTACTGCAAGCCTCTCTTTTTCAATACAAACACGTGTTTTTACAATTATAAACAAACAGTGACAGACGACGGAAGGAGACTACACCTCTACGAAGAGAATTCGGAGAACTATGAGAAAAACAACAACCCCTCTACAGGCCCTTCCTCCAAGAGGATGGTTGTGCTTGGGGTCCCGGGTTCGATCCCAGCCCCCGCCAGGTGAACTTTGTGGTGGACAAACACCGTGTGCACGGGTTTCCTCGGGGTTGTCCCGTTTCCTCCCACTTTCTCCATTCCACCATTTCATTCATTACTCATTATCACCGTCTCCTTTAGCCTAACCGGCATAATCGTGGGACGTAAAACTCAAAGATTTCATTTTTTCCAAGAGGATGGTTAAAAAATTGGACGACAGAACAAGAAGTTAATCAGACCAGTGCTGATCGTTTACCTACTAAAACCTTCTTCCAAGGCCGCCATCGGCTACGGAGACTTCCTTTAATACCTATTCCTCAGGCTGCTATGAGCTACGGAGTAAAATCCTTAAAATCACCTTACGAAGTATAATCCTTTAAAATCATCCCACGAGGCTCCTATAAACAACGGACATATCCTTTAATACCTGGGGCTACCATGAGCTATGGAGTGTAATCCTTTAAAACCACCTCCCGAGGCTCCTACAAGCAACGGATATATCCTTTAATACTTGTTCCTCAGGCTGTTATGAGCTACGGAGTATAATCCTTTAAAACAATCTCCCAGACTCCTATAAGCAACAGACATATCCTTCAATACTTGTTCCTCAGGCTGCCATGAGCTACAAAGTATAATCCTTTAAAATCATCTCACGAGCCTCCCATAAGCAACGGAGATATCCTTTAATACCTACTCCTGGGGCTACTATGAGCTACGGAGTATAATTCTTCAAAACAATCTCCCGAGGCTCCTACAAGCAATGGAGATATCCTTTAATACCTATTTCTCAGGCTGTTATGAGCTACGGAGTATAATCCTTTAAAACCACCTCCCGAGGCTCCAATAAGCAACGGATATATCCTTTAATACTTGTTCCTCAGGCTGTTATGAGCTACGGAGTATAATTCTTAAAAACAATCTCTTGAGGCTCCTATAAGCAACGGAGATATCCTTTGATGCCTACTCCTGGGGCTACTATAAGCTACGGAGGATAGTCCTTTAAAGCCACCCCCAGAGGCTTCTATAAGCAACGGAGATATCCTTTAATACCTATTCCTCAGGCTGTTATGAGCTACGGAGTATAATCCTTTAAAACCACCTCCCGAGGCTCCAATAAGCAACGGATATATCCTTTAATACTTGTTCCTCAGGCTGTTATGTGTTACGGAGTATAATTCTTCAAAACAATCTCTTGAGGCTCCTATAAGCAACGGAGATATCCTTTGATGCCTACTCCTGGGGCTACTATAAGCTACGGAGGATAGTCCTTTAAAGCCACCCCCAGAGGCTCTTATAAGCAACGGAGATATCCTTTAATACATATTCCTCAGGCTTCTATGAGCTATTGCGTATAGTCCTTTAGAACCATCTCCCAATGCTCCTATAAGCAACGGAGGTATCCTTTAATAACTACTCCTGGGGCTACTATGAGTTACGGAGTGTAACCGATCCCGTTTGAGACCGCCGTGGGATAAGGCAAATATCCTTTATTCTGAGGCCACATCGTGTGCTGAGGAACTTTGCACTTACTGTATACTGGAAACATATAAAGATTTAGAGAAAACACACGAATTTTGTAAAAATATTTATAAGACATTCTTTTTATAATAAAAGTGTGGAGGTTGAAATTCCGCATACGTCATTTAAATTTCACCTATAGAACATTGCAATGTAGTCGATTTTATTAATACTCAAAATTAGTTTCCCATACAATCAAACACTGTTTAGATTAAATTATACCACAAGCAAACTGTACTTAGTTAACACTTTGAACGTGGTGACCATTTTCATGCAAAACCTAAGAAATAGAAATGAGTAAGAGGACATATTTGTTACTAATCTATCACTAATTTGATGTTACGTTTAATTTTTTTTGTTTGCAGTTCTTTTCTGCTAAAGATTGTATCTATACAACTTTGCTGTAATTAGGCACTATAGTTTCTGTTTGAAGTTGATAAGTAAATAAGAAAAAATCTGTGAAGCAAATGCGTTATAGACGGTGAAGCGACTTCGTTTGTCCTTTACGAATTTCCCTGATAGCTCTCTGTGTTTATCTATACAAATAAAATTTTGGAGCACCTGGTTTTCTTGAATTATACATAATGAAAGTCAATTATACAATAGTGACTCGTGAATTTAATGACATGAAGACTGCAGATTTTATATAACAAAATAGTTTTTCTTCGTCGTTTGTTACTAGATACTGTAACTTACTTAAATTAAAACGGTATCACTTTAGAAAAGAAAATAGAGTGAATAGGTATGGATCTAGAAAAGGCTTTATTGTGTGTTAAGAAAGACTGTATGTAAAAAAGATAAGGAGATGACGTGAACAAATGCGATATAGAGCCATGATGGTTTAGCGGATAAAGTATTTACCTACCAACGACACAGGCTGAGTTTGGTGTTCGGTGGGGACCAGATTTAGCATTTTGTTTCGTTCTACCCTCGTCCACATGGAGATCAGGGATTGCATAGCCTCTGTCAAATGGGTTCCAGGGAAAACCTGGGGATTAAAGGCAACTAGAGAGTGGTATTGAGGTCATGGAAGTGTAGACCCTGAGCTCCATACGATTCTACACTACATTGGGCATCTCAAATAGGAAGCGTACTTTTATTATTGTCTTAACAAACACATTGATTGCTTAGATTAGTTAGTCTTTCATTGTTATATTACTCAATGCCTGTTATCCTTGAAGGAGGTGTGCCAACGTGCGTGGCTCCAATCCACGGCTCATTAACACGGACCATTGCGCACAAGAGTGTACGTCGTACCCCACACAACATACGTTGAACGTTCTAAAGTAGGCAATTATTGCCGCATTGCCGGGAAAGAGCGATTGATACCTCCCAAACGGTAATATCTGTCTGGTACAGATTATCTAGATTAGCTATTTGTTCCCATAATGTGTGGTGTACCTCTTCCATAAGATGAAGCAGGCAGGACATTAACACTTGCTGAATATTCTTCTGGAAACCTTCGGGACATTTCCCAAATGGATGAATAATGCGTGACCTTGAGCTCGGGAAATGGTACTTCCCCATAGAGTTTGAACGATCTAAGGTAGTCAGGGCCAGGAGCCAGACCCCGTACGTTATCTGGTGTTCTTGGGCTTGGATTCGTTTCTGACGGGCTGTGGTCATACCGGTACAATGGGATTTATTAACATAGAGTCGGGTACCAATTCTGCTTATGCTGGTAGATTCCTATTCGTTACGGGAGACCCCTCGATCAGTAAGTATAACTAATAATCGATAAGCCTCTAAAATCTGCTGGTTAGGAAGTTGGACGTCGAGCCTGAATGGACTTAATCCATCACCCTCCTTCTTGAAGGGTTCTGAGTCAGGCATGGTGCAATAGGAAGCTGAGCGAGAATAGGCGTTCTGGACCAATAAAATGTCAGTGCAATCAGTGCACCAGTCATGACATGTAAGACACGTCTATAAAAATCGGGATCGTCCCAGCCCATAACAGGCAAACTCAGGGTGTACTGCTCACGAGGAACACTCGTTCCGAGTGAAATGTCGTAGGATTTAGTGGGGATGAGATGTGAATATATAAGGATTTCAATTCTACGAGCAACAGTGAATATAAGCAAGAGGAGCTGAAGAATGAAATAGTGCACAGGATTCAGGTGAGATGGTCAAACTAAAGGGAAATCCCAGGTGTATTATATGGCAAGAAAATTGCGATCAAACTCAAGGGAAAAAGCGTATATGACAGCAGTGAGATCGGATATGATGTACTCAACTAGAAACAGTGGCTCCAAAGAAGAAAAAGAAAATAACTAAGATGAAAGTGACAGAAATGAGTATGCTGGGCGTAAGAAAAAAGAATCACATCAGGAATTAATACATAAGGGGATCAACAATGGTTGCAAAATTGGGAATGAAGATGCAGGACTCGAGATTGAGATTGTTTGAAGGAACATGTGTGCTGAGAAGGAACAAACAATGCACATAGAGAAAATTTGTGCAAATGTGAGGCAGCTGGATAGCGGTGAAGAGGCAAACCTAAAAGAAGATGGCGCAATCTACTAGAGGCCTCAGAGAAAAAGAACTGACGGCCGAAATGACTTTAAATATATCATTATGTTGAACTTACTAAGGCAGTCAAAAAGTTCCCGGACTTTGTAGCTCTTTATTACCACAATATAAGTACACATTTACTTAATAATTTTCAAAAGTAGGCACCTTCGAAACACACAAACTTGCTCTACCGCTCCTGCGATTGCTGGAAACCCAGACGAATGTTCTCTTTTGGATCCTCCGCAGTTCAACCGTCACATTGGTTCTCATCGTCTTCTTCGGTGGTGAAGCGGGCAAGTTTGAGGTCAACTTTTCCTTAAGAGTCTTCATCCCGGCGAAATTCAAATACCGCTAATTTTACAGTAATTATGTAATATCTTCAAATAGATAAAAGATAATCGAAATGTGGAACAAGAGCGCCCTAGAGCCTGCTGTGTTATTTTATGTAATAAAATAAAATAAAATAAAATAAAATAAAATAAAATAAAATAAAATAAAATAAAATAAAATAAAATAAAATAAAATAGACAATATCATTTTACATGAGATATCGTTATCACGACTCACTTATCTGCTTTCGATTTCGAGCCATTTTGAAAATTGGCATTTATTTTCGCGTTTCTAAACAGCTGAAAACGGAAAGCCACTAGGTGACTTGTGATAACGGTACCTCACGCAAAATAATATTGTCTAGTGCGCTCTTGTTCCATATTGCAATTATCTTTTATCTATTTGAAGATATCACATAATTACTGTAAAATTAGCGGTATTTTAATTTCGCCGGGATGAAAACTCTTAAAGCATTGTCACCGTAAACTGTTTTAACGCCATGAAAGTCTCTGAAGCTGATTTCCCCAAATTGCATATGAACCTGATGGTTGTGCATTGCTTGAACTACGACATTGTGCCAACTGATCATCAAGCATTCTTCCGTTCAGCTACACTACTTGTATGACCTGTTTACACTTGTCAAATTCATAAGTAGACAACCTAAGGACTGTACTGTAAAAGAGTCAAAGTAATTCCATCACAAATACCAAAACTACAACAACATTCCGGGAACATTTTGACTGCTCTGGTACACCAAAAACAGCGAGAGCATGTGGGAAAAACTGGGGCGGAAAGAGAAAGAGAACTGGGGATAGGATGTATAAGAACTAATTACATAGTAGCCTATATAACTAAAAAGATGAAAGGCAAAAAAAAAAAAAAAAAAAAAAAAAATTACACTAGTAAATATTAACTTCTCGACAATGCTATTATATCCATAACAAGATACAAAACACCAAAATGGTTATCTTCTAAGTTTATTTTCATAAGACTGTCTCGCATTATAATGCAATCGAACCCATATTTACCTGGCCGTAGCTGTGAAATGCAATATAAACTTGTATTGTGTCTGTGTTATTGAGTATAAAATCTCGAAGAGCCTGCGCTTCTGGTTCTGTGAAAGGTGCGGTGCTACGATAAGTTTCACTACAAGGGTTGCTACTGGACGAAACACCTGCGAGAAAAAGAAAGGAATCCATCATTTGCAGAGCTCAAGTTGCAGAATACAGTGTATCAGAAAGGAATTTTCAACTTTGAAAACTCATACTGATTTATTAATTTGTCTTACATTTTGGTGCATTTTAGCAAAATACATCAAGTTTTGACCCACGTCGTACACTAGTTTAGAAACATGTCACTGTACCCAGATAGCAAAAATGACTTGCAACAAACTTGCAGCAGATTTGCAATTCAAGTCTGGCAAACTTGCAGCAGACTTGTGACGCAAGTTTGATGCAAGTTTAATGCAAACTTCCTAGTTGGCGCTCTTCGAACTTGCATAGCACGCCTGCAGTGCAAATGTATGGTAAGATTGCAAAGCAAGTTTCTGCAAGCGGTTTACTTGCACAGCAAGCCTACTGCAAATTGCTACTTGCACTGCAAGTGCACAGCAAGTTAGTGCAGGTTTGACGTAAGTCTCTGCAAGGATACCACTTGCACTGCAAGTTCACAGCAAGTTTGTAGTAAGTCTTCTGCGAGTATATACTTGCATTGCAAGTCTACAAAAGGTCTTCAGCAAGTGAGTGTAGTCAGGGGTGCCCACAAGGGGGGACTATGACGCAAACTGCGTCATTGAAATATTTGGGGGGTTAAAAATCTATATAATGACAACCTAGCCACTCAGTGCCTAATTGGGGATGCAAAGTTGAGTGCAACTAGGCGCCTTCCACTCACCATCTAGAATGAGTGGGACAAACACTGATATTTACTTGCGAGAGGTTTCTCATTTGGGGATAAATTAAATAACAATACGTCCACTTCATTAAAATAAAACACTGTATTTCGTTATGCTTGAGAGTGTACTGTAAGATTTCAGAACGTTAGTAATGACGGATATTAAGATTCATTTTGCCAGACGAGTACAGAAACGGTCAAGTATTGAGCTTTTGAATACTGAATCGGTGCTACACATACCTGGATGAACTGGTGTATTTCCCTCGTTGTTCCGGCGTTGAACTCGGCTCCTTTAATCTGAATCTCCTAGCTGATGAAAGATGAAATGAGCATTGGAGTATGACTCCGTTCCAATGCTACCCTCTGCGTGACGTTCTACGTTGTTAGGATGATTTGGAATATGAAGTATTTTCTCCTCCTGTCATCTGGCTGATTCTCGAATAGAACTTGGTTCTCCAAACTCGAACCAAAGAATGATCACTGTAACTTGATCATAGACTCTACTATAGACTTCCTATCAAATCTCGAAGTACTGTCCACTGTCGAATCTCTACGAACTCTCCAAAGACTGTCTACGAACTCTCTTCCACAGACCGTCTACGAACTCTCTCCAAAGACTCTCCCAAAACCTTCTCGTCCTCCAGTTTTGTTTCGCCTTGTCCAACCTCCGTCGTCTGCTTGTCGTCTGCTGCCGCACGTGCAACACCGTTTTCACATGGAGAGACAAATTCCTTCCATGTGTCAAAACTCAAAATTGCAATCCTCGACACGTTCTGATTTCCCGATTCTAAGCAATTCTCCGAACATCCGTAATCTCATGAAATTCGTGAAATCTTACAGATTCACTTTATACAATTTCTAGAATCTGGCTAATGTGAGGATAGACACATTGTCAACATTTCCTTCCTACATTGCCAGACTCTCAACGATGACATTCTTGTACACATGTGTTTACAATAAACTGCTGACACAAACATTAGCAACTTTGTGCAACTTGCATTTACTCACATATACAACATTTAATTCCCATAACCTCAATAAATGATTTTGTGACATAAACATAAAATAAAATCAAAATATACAAATTACTTTCCTCGAAAATCGAGTCCTGCTACATGGCCCCCCTTAAAAACTTGGTTGCTCCGCAAACCAAATTAGACCTCATAAGAGGGCGATTTTCCATAAACACCCTGTACATGATATATATATTAAATCCATATAAAATAAAATGAAACATGTATTATTATGCAGAATAATTATATAAATAGTAATGAATATTCCTTCACCTAAAATTATTCAAAAATATATTTGAATCTTTAATCTTTTTTTTCCTTAATTCCTATAATTATAAAATACAAAAACTTCAAATGTAATGTAGCAAAGTATATCCTCACGACATCTAGTGAGTTTTCGCAGAACTACTTGCTCATCACATTTGGTCAAGAATGATTGTGCATAATTACATATATGTTAGTTTGCAAGTACTCTTGAATTATCTTCTCTTAGCGACAACGCTTTTAGAGTCTCAAGTTACCAAAAACTTCCACTACTCTGTCTGTCCATACGTGCCAACCAATGAATTTATTGGCCGTATCAGTACTAGATCAACTTCATTTATTTCCACCGCTATGTAAATGGAAATCTAAAACAAAAACTTGTAACATAGTTTGTAAGACATAGTTAGTTAATATATTCACATTTGCACTGTAAAAACTTGAAAATATAATTGTTTTATTTTCATCAAAATTTTATTCACTGACATTTTAGCATGAACGAAAATATAATCTAGCCGCAGGGCGTTGGATATCCTGTAGATACTTCCAGTATAGTTACTGCAAGATCAACAGTTTTCAATCAAGTGCGTCAAGGTTAACCTAACTTCTATTTCCTGCCTTTCTGTTCGCGCGTCACTGTTGACTGGATAACATCGAGTGTTAATCTTCCGTAGCAATTATTACGTTATTAGTTTTAAAACACTATAATTTATAATACCACGATATCACACGTAGTATGTAACTGCTTTTATCCGTGTCGAATGTTTATTGAGATTCACTACAATTGTTCCAATTCTTGATGTTTACTTTCGGGATTTCGTGCGGGATCTCATGCACTGCAGTAGTGTAACCGATATTCAAGGCTCATACTAGTACTCAACCTTTACTCTACCAATCTGGCATATCCGTTTGTGATTAAAATATTTAAAATGTGATATATTAAAATTAATAAAATATTATTAAGTGATATAATGTTTAAAAGTGAAAATGTTATTGGTTAATACGTGATATATACTTAAATGGATATAATTACTTTATGGACATTACACAGGATTACACAATGGACTATTTACTGGATTATCTATATGGGTAAGTACAAAATTTACACGCGAATATATATTTAATTACTATGACTATTTACTTATTCATAACCTATAATTATTATTATCCCTAACATTTGTTAACTGCATACAAAAATTGATTGCGATTCAGAGAAAATGATGGATTTTACATTTCCTTAAAATCCTGAAGGCTTTGGTTGTTAAATACGGCAGCCTGACTTGCCGTATCATCTCAATCAAAATTTGGCTACAGCTAGCACATTTATTATTATCTATATACATGATTTTACAAAATCTGACCGATTTTCAAAATTTTAAAACTTGATTCTTCTCCATACTTGCATTTGATAGAACTATCGTGACGTGATTCCTTTTTTTTCATCAAAATTGAAGACGTGACTATTTATTCTCCTAGATCATAACCATAGACTACTTATTTATTATATTATTTATTTATTTGCCTAATTACGTTGTCTAGGATGGCCATTTCCATAACAATTTCACTAGGTCAACAATTCATTCTATTATTTACTACTATTAATCTTCTTATCATATACTTATTAACTTATTACTCTATACTTATTTCTACATTAAAATATTAAATTATTAAATTATTTTAACAATGCCGACAGGGCCTATAGCGTGTGAGAAGGATTACTTTCGAAGAAAGTCTAAAACTACTTCATATTTCCAACTCGAATAAGTACTAAATCTGTTCAGGGCTTCTCGTGTACAGTAAAATCCTCTGCATGTCCCCGATAACATTTCTCTTTTTTTTCCACTATTCTTCTTGCGCTTTATTCATTTATTTCTATCTACTTCTTATATTCTCTTGGAGTACTCTTAGCGCTAACTCATGCATAAATATTCATCTATAAATCTATTCGTCGATGCATGCTTTATTCTATAAACTCATTATTTACTTCTATCTTCTTACTCTTATTTACTTATTAAACATTATTCATTATTTATTATTTCTCTCTTCTTCTCTCTATCTACATTTATTATTAATTCTAGTCTATGTTATAAATCTACTGATGGTTATTTCTTTACGTCTTACGTCTTTAATTGTTTACATTCTAAATCTATCTTCCACCAACATGTCCTTCTTCTCAATACTCACATTCCGAAAACCAACTCTTTTCCTCTTTCTTTCTTACTAACACAAATGAACCGATTAATCTAGACAATTCTTACATTATAACTAGAAGAATATAACTATATTCTATTTTCCTATATTCTAAATGTACTACTAACATCTTTTTCTCTTCTGACTATCCTAGCATTCCCTAGAATATCGAATGAATTACTCGCTAATTATTACTATCTTAATTTTAATCTTACGCTAAGGGACTGGCTAAAAATGAAGGATATCTCCACCAAAAAAAAAAATGCACGGCTTTACACGTGATGTACGAGTCAACTCCTGTGTCTCTTTTCAACAATCACGGAAGACTTATGTTGCACAATAAATAAAATATTCTCGTCGACGTTCGGTAATCGCCCAATTTTAACTCGACGAGAATGGGATTTCCTTCCTGATTAGAGTTTCCCCTAATGAAAGGTTTGCCTAATTATCAGGGTTTCTTAATTTTAACTTATGTCTAGATTAAATCTACTTCAATTGCATCATTCATTTCTTGTTTTTTTTTCATTCTTGCCTTTTCTTACATCTAAAATCCTAATGCAAAAACTAATCACAAAATCATTCATATTTCATTTTCTTTATTTTGCTTTTCTTTTCTCCATAGTCTTTCCTACTTTTATTCTTTTTATTACGTCACTATAAAATTACATTAAAACTATATGCCATAAAGACATAATTCAAAAACCAATAGACAGTCAAATTTTATTTCTTAAAACTATAATTATATCACTAATTATACTCCTATCATGCTTACTTCTACACTTATTTTACTAATTTAACTGATCACCAAACTAATAAACTGGAATATGTGTACACTAAAATATATCCTATATCTATATGTCCCTTTAAATACTAGTAACAATATTATTTACAAAATTCCTACTCTCTTAGTCATCTTTAGGCTGATAACCAAGGTGTCCTCTCCTTGAAAAATGTTGCGAATGCAGTTAAATCCAATAAAGATTTATCACTCGCTACAACTATTCTTGCTTGTTTTTCGTACTGTGCTAATGTTGTTACAAAGTCAGAAATTCTGACAGCCTGAGTACAATTAAATTTAAGCCTAAATCTTTCTAACCATCTATTTACTATGTCTTGACTAGCACCATTTGAGAACAACGCACATATTTTATACTTAATCGGATCCTCTTTCACTGCGAAAAATACAGCGTTTCTAATCAACGTATTGGTTTCAGCTATTCCTGTTAAAACTGACAAATAATGCCTTCGGAAACCTAATTCTACCAAATCCTCTATACTAAAATTTCTCTCCGAGAACTCTATTAAATAATAATGCTTATATGCGTAACCTAAGACATTACATCTAAATACTTGTTCTTTGTTATTGCTATACGTTGGAGCATATTCTGTGAAGTGTTTTAGTACTCCTAGGTCTAAACAATAATATCTAGACTTAGAAAACATAGACACTGGCTTTCCATTGTCTTTTAACACTGGGTAGTGAACCCTGTGATTATTCTTAAGTGATAGCATTGTAAGATATTAGTACTATTTTCTACAAATTGAACACTAAATAGTTTACTTTCAAGATTAATATAGGTTATATTTATTCTTTTACACAGTAACTGCTTTGTATTTGTTATTCTCCCTACTCTGCTCGTTACCTTGAAACGGAGCAAATAATTCGAGCGGCACTCGACGTGAAAATGCACAATCGTGTGCCGTCGTGTCTAATCGGCCACACTCGTGTTTAATCGCTTGAGCCACAATCTGCGTTCGCTCAGCATATCCTGTCTGATTCATGCATCCCGTTCTGTGTATTCAGAACGTACCAACAAACTTATTTCACTACTTTTCTTTTCTCTTATTATTATTACTCTACACTTGTAATATATTATCACTATATGTGTTACTATTATTAACCTGACGATTATAAAACAAACTACCATGAAATTACTACGTTTGTCGACCGTAATACGTTATTTAATTTAAAATATCACTGAAACACATTCCTATTATACAAACGAGAATCGAACTCAGTCGTTACACTTATTATACTGTTATACATAATCGAAGTGAGGGAGGGATGGGTGGGTTTCATGTACAAATATATAAGTTACTAATTTAACATACTTCACCATTAATGGGCGGGTAGGGAGGGTTTTTAAATTTACTATTGTTTAAATTTACAAACGCTTAAACTTATTTTCTGAAAAATACCCCGATTATTTCTGCCATGGGTGGGAAGGGAGGGTTTTAAATTTACTTACTGAGATGTGATCCCAGCTCTACACCATGGGAGGGATTTAATCGTATCTACTGGGATCGTTACTACGGCGTAAGCCACCAGCGTCTCCAACATGCTGTCTAATTACTAGGATCGCTACAATAGTCAAAATGACCTCACAGCATCTCCACTATGACAACCTCCAAAATGAGGATAAATTAAATACTGAAATCGTAAACTTCATTACAATAAAACACTGTATTTCGTTATGCTTGAGAGTGTACTGTAAGATTTCAGAACGTTAGTAATGACGGATATTAAGATTCATTTTGCCAGACGAGTACAGAAACGGTCAAGTATTGAGCTTTTGAATACTGAATCGGTGCTACACATACCTGGATGAACTGGTGTATTTCCCTCGTTGTTCCGGCGTTGAACTCGGCTCCTTTAATCTGAATCTCCTAGCTGATGAAAGATGAAATGAGCATTGGAGTATGACTCCGTTCCAATGCTACCCTCTGCGTGACGTTCTACGTTGTTAGGATGATTTGGAATATGAAGTATTTTCTCCTCCTGTCATCTGGCTGATTCTCGAATAGAACTTGGTTCTCCAAACTCGAACCAAAGAATGATCACTGTAACTTGATCATAGACTCTACTATAGACTTCCTATCAAATCTCGAAGTACTGTCCACTGTCGAATCTCTACGAACTCTCCAAAGACTGTCTACGAACTCTCTTCCACAGACCGTCTACGAACTCTCTCCAAAGACTCTCCCAAAACCTTCTCGTCCTCCAGTTTTGTTTCGCCTTGTCCAACCTCCGTCGTCTGCTTGTCGTCTGCTGCCGCACGTGCAACACCGTTTTCACATGGAGAGACAAATTCCTTCCATGTGTCAAAACTCAAAATTGCAATCCTCGACACGTTCTGATTTCCCGATTCTAAGCAATTCTCCGAACATCCGTAATCTCATGAAATTCGTGAAATCTTACAGATTCACTTTATACAATTTCTAGAATCTGGCTAATGTGAGGATAGACACATTGTCAACATTTCCTTCCTACATTGCCAGACTCTCAACGATGACATTCTTGTACACATGTGTTTACAATAAACTGCTGACACAAACATTAGCAACTTTGTGCAACTTGCATTTACTCACATATACAACATTTAATTCCCATAACCTCAATAAATGATTTTGTGACATAAACATAAAATAAAATCAAAATATACAAATTACTTTCCTCGAAAATCGAGTCCTGCTACAATAAATATGTTTGAGGAGGTGTAAACATTAATCGAAAAGTTTTTTTTTTCATGGAAGAACACCTACGGATAGACAGGTGCGTCATGGACATGAGGGGGGGGGGGGCACCACTGGTGTAGTAAGTCTTCTGTAGGTATATGCTTGCATTGCATTGCATGGCTTTTACAAACCGAACATTTACTGTATACTATCAATCACACAGTATATTTTTCTCAACAACTTTGTCAAACAATACACGTTTAAAATACAAATTATCTCTACATACTGGATGCTTACGTAATTATCTTAATTATCCACTTGTTTTAATGCTTCACACACTTCGCACCTACTACAAATGGCGGCCTGGCGGGGAGATTTCTAAGATTAGACTTTTGTGCCACCTGTTGGTAGAAACTAGAACTGACACACTTGCTACAAAGTTGCAGCAAGCCTCCGAGGCAAGTAAAATCTAGCAAGTGAAAATCAAATTACGACATTTGCGGGTAACTCTTTCAAAACGCCTGCAGCAGGTGTACAGTGCACGGAAAGTCTAGCAAGTTAAAATCAAATATAGTGAAAGACTTTATGCAAACCAACATGCTATTGGTGCAAGCGCTAGCGGCAGTTGCATGAAAGATGGCTGCCTTTACTGGTCCCGAACGTTCTAGCTGTGAGTTTTGGTTTGAAGAATCTAAGTCTGCGTCAACTGTGCAACGTAATTTTCTTACAAAATATGGTAAAGATCCTCCCACTAAGCCTACTATTTATCAGTGGCATAAGTATTTTATTGAAATTGGATGTTTTGGTAAGACACAACAAATATTCAGGTCGTCCCCGTATGTCTGAAGACATTGTAGAGCAGAAATCGGCTTCGGACGGGATATGTTTCACATCACCAATGGAAGCAACATTGTATATCTTTGTATATAACGTTAAAAAAAATTGATGCATTTTGCTATAAAATAATACAAAAATGTCCGCAAGCTAAATAAATAAAATGAATATGAGTTTTCAAAGTTATATAGTCCTTTTTGTGCTAGGGGGCGCGGTGACTCAGTGGTAGAGCGTTCACCTCCGGTGCTTGGGGTCCCTGGTTCGATCCCAGCTCGCGCCGTGTGGACTTTGTGGTGGACAAACACCGTGCTCGTGGGTTTTCTCGGGGTTCTCCCGTTTCCTCCCACTTTCTTCACTCATTATCACCGTCTCCTTTAGCCTAACTGGCATAACCGTGGGACGTTAAAGATTGCATTTCATTTTTTTCCTTTTTGTGGTACTGCTGCAGTCGTCACTATTTATCTTTGAAAATTTGTCTTTGAAGAAAGTGATTTTGCCATAATAATTTAGTTATAAGCAGGATAAAATAAGTAAAATGCCACACTAAAATAATACTATATAATATATTACTAATAATAGACAATACTTCAGATTGGCGTGAATTAAAGAGAAAGATAACAAGCCCAAGCTATTGTTCATCGAAAGATTCTTAAACTTTCATTAATTTTCCATTAGTCGCATGAGTTAAATTTCCATTAGTCGCATGAGTATCAGATTGAGTATCATATGCGTATTTATTTGCCACCAATCATTAACTTTTGCATTACTACGTCATGACCTTTTAATTAGTTCTCTCTCTTTCTTTTCTTACAACAAACCAGCGATGCCAATCCCTGGGAAAAATCCCATATTACAAATTATAACGAGAATATTTATATATCTATATTTCTATATTATTATTAAATAATATTATCGGCAAGACTTTTTATAAGATATTATAATCTTACGGTTCCTTTTATTTCCAAAAGATGACTCCTTGAAACCATTACATCACAAAATATTTGTCTTCATAACAACCATACCTTCTTGACAACCTATTATATACAGTATATCCATGACAACCTAATCAACAAACTTTTTCTTTTTCAATATATATATATTTCTGCTCACTTATTGCGCCTCTGATTATATTCATAAAACAGGTACAGATTGATAATATTATTTTACATCGTTATAAAATTACATATTACATATTTAATATTAGGCCTAATATTTATATTTATTATTTGGTTTTTTGAAAATATTGAAATTCCACAAATACAGTTCCCTAGTATCTTATGAAAAGTGCTTTGTAAAGAAAGAAAAGAATTAGCGAACCCTATTCACGGTTGTCAACTGTACAGGTTTCACCTGTATTGTACGCGTTTAACAACTCAGATACAGGTGTACGGATTGCTATTCAAAATGTACTGGTGAACTAATATTTTTCTGAAAATTTACTGAAATCTGAACTAATGGTAAAAAGTAACTTTCACATGTCCTGCAACGAATTATACTCTTAAGTAAAAAAAGAATCCTATTGTGTTAAAAGGTGCTAAAAATTGAAAACGAGGTAAGTTTAAGTTTGTTCAGAAATAAATGTTAATTACAGTTTCAAATGAACCCTATTTTGTTTCTCTAACAAATATTGCTAAACATAGATTTAAAAAAAAAAAAAAAAAAAAAACATACATGGGTGTGTTTAACTGAAATAAGGTTCTAATTTAACGAAATTGAATTTAGAGGATTCAAGCTGTGAATGTAGCCCTGACCCTATTGCGAACCCAGGCACTGCAGACAACACCTGAAGATCTGGTAATCCTACGGTTGTCCAATATACAATATTTCCATATTCACATAGAATTTTGTAAATTCTGAGTTACGAAAAAAATACTTTTTACGAAAAGAAAATAATTTTCTAAAATCAATACGAAGTTACTATTATTTTTTCTTCAACACCTAGGCTGAAATTCTTTTCATGGTTTAACAACATTTCTTCTATGGAATGTTATGAGTATTGTTGCTATGTTGTTCGATGGTATAGGGCTTACAACTAATCCTTCCATGTGGAAACAAGTCATGACACGATTGTCCAACGAAGTTAATCAACGAAAGTCAGTATGATTTAACCACTCTGCAAGTATAGATATATTTTTTCAATGTTGATTTTGAAAGTATGATTAAATTTCAGAGATATTTTTTTTTAAAAAATCCAAATTGGAGCATTCGGGAAAAGGAGCATATTACATTCGGGAAAAGGCTAACTTAAAAATGTTAAATTTATCGTAAAACTGTGATTTTTTTTTTTTAAATATCGGCAAAATTTAGAGCACATGCTCACCCGGAAGATATAAATCGTCTTTATTTCTTTTTTCTTTTCTTTTTTCTACAATTTTTTAGTCTTCTGAATTGCAAATTTTCCACGATATTACGACTTGAAGAAAGCATTTTGTATTTTTTTCGTCCTACCCTATTGCACATCCAGAAAAAAAAAAAAAACGCTGTCATAGGTAGTATTACATAATTCAAATAAATTTGGACTCTAAAAACGCTATGGTATGTAAATACCATTTTAAAGACACTATGATCTTACCTTAGTTGTGTTCTGTTTCTATATTTTGTTTATTTATAATTTCAGTCAGTTGTAAACTCAAGCATCTTCATTCCAGCAGTTGGAAAGTATGGTTGGAAAATTGCAAAAAGTAAAATATATTAATATTTTTTTCTTTTCTTTCTTTCTTTCTTTCTTTTCTTTTCTTTCTTTCTTTTTTTTTGTTTCACATTATAGTGTTCCTAGATCATGTGGCTAATTTGTGAAACTTATAATTAATTAACTTTTATAATAAAATAACTACATGCATTACTGTTTGTTAAAAAATCGTCCACATAGTCCATTTTTTATTTATTTAAATTATCTCTGTCTGTATTGAAATCTGGATCTCTGGCTAGAATAAAACATGATTAAAATGTATTCCTTGCAGTAAGTAGGTCTAATAATGATTCTTGTAGAATGTGTATTCACAAACAAATTAAATGTCGACTAAAAGCAGGAATTCGTGTTATTATTCAGTTCAAAATCTCTTGTCATCTCGAATTCTATCGAGAAATTTGAAACTTAAAATATATAAAATTACAATCATGCCTGTAGTTCTTAATGGTTACGAAACATGGTCGCTTACTTTGAGGGAAGAACGCAGACTGAAAGTATTTGAGAACAAGATCCTGAGACGAATATTCGGACCCAAAAGGAACGGGAATGGGAAAGGACGGAAACTTCATAACGAGAAACTACATAATTTATAGTAGGTTTATCAAACATTGTTAGGGTCATCAAATCTAGGAGGGGAGAGGTGGGCAGGTCATGTAGCCAGGATGGAAGGAAGTAGAAACGCTTTCGAAGTCTTAACTGGAAATCCAATCGGAAAACGACCATTAGGAAGACCTAGGCGCAAATGGGAGGACAATATTAAGATGGATCTCGCAGGAATAAGAGTACAAAGTCAGTGGAGAGGTTTCGTGAACGCGGCGTTGAACCTTCGGGTTTTATAGGCCATGGAGTTAGTTTGTTAGTAGAATATGTATATCATTTGCATTTTGTTTGTACTGTTTAAAATGTTTAGGTAATCTAAAAATACTAATGCGTCTCTAATGTATCACCTAATGTATTTTCAGATCTCCAATGTGAAGGGGATCGCGGGGGACGTCATCCCCCACTTCCAAAAATATCAATAGCGTCCCTCCACTTCCTAAAAAAATAAAATGGGGAAAGATAGACACGGGAGACGGCGAAACGTCATGCGTCCCACTACCTTTTCAGATCCACTTTCACCCCTGCTCCAATGTATTTCCTTATTCTTGTTCTCTTGTTGCGTTTCGTTACACTAATATAAGTAGTTTTTGACATCTACATGTAACTTCATAGGCTCCTGATCGTTTCTTTTGGTTTACAATACAGTATTTGTACCCAATTAATGTTTTTTTTTTCTGTATTAAATTTCTTCTCTAAGCTCATCCCACCTTTTCAAAATATTTGAGTGAATACCTTAAAGACAATAAGAAATATCAGAAAAGCAGAAAGCGGGCCAAACAATTTCTACAAAACGATATTATGTGAACTTGTGTCGGAACTGATTATTTATTTATTTATGGAATAAATATAGTTAAGTACAAACTGTATCTATATATTGCTGTTTGGATTCTCCTAACAGTGGCACAGATATACCTAAAAGTGATGCATATGTCACTTGTAAAAAAAAATAAAATAAAAATAAAGTTAAAAATAAAAATAAAAATAAAAATAAAAATAAAAATAAAAATAAAAGTAGATAAACCAATATGAAATCTATTGCTTTTGTTTGAGAACAATGTTCCCCAGTTTCCACACTGAAAAACCGCCCATAAGAAGAAATCTTGTTCTTTGGAATAATTTTGTGCAGCCTATCACGTTACATGTAATTACATTTCTTTCACAACATGGTATGCAGAAAAGGAATTGAAACCACTTACCTCCCCATTCATAGCCGAAATTACGATTTAAATCAACTCCTCTGCAACGATATCCAGAATTTAGTGCACGGTTCTTCCTCCAAAAACGATCCTAAATATCAAAGAACAATATTAGTATTTTTTAACACCATGAAATAAACAAAAATTTTATACGCAGTACACACGATAGTCAAATATTATGAACCAAGGCAATAAAACAATTGATCTTTGATTTTCTCCTGATCAGTATTAAGAACTGGCATTAAACAACATATGATTAATATAACATTTTTTTTTTTTTTTTTTTTTTAGTTTGGGCAAGTCTCTACCTTGTACATGCTCCTCTGGACGAGTTTTGATATGTATAAAATTACTGACGTGAGAGCGAGGTGAACGTTTTCTGTCGATGAGAATGCGATTAAGGGAAGAGGAGTTAAAAGATATTAGGATTAATAATATGTGAAATGGAACGTTGCAATAAAATAATTCTTTAACACATTGAATATGGAGGCATGATTAACAAATCAAATACATAGAAACATATATATATATAACTCTCTCTCCATGCAGGCACGTAGCCATGATTTCGTGAACGGGGGGGGGGGGGGGTCCATGACATGAAATACTATGGTCATCACACCAGAGGCTCGATCATTATAAACTATTTTGCTGAAACATATATTGGTTCGTTTAGCCAGAATTTCGTAACGAGGAGGGGACATGAAATTCTGAAGGCCCAGGAGCTTGATCAATCTAAACTAGTTTGCTATCAACATATATTGGTTTGTTAGGACAATAAAATTAGGATATGTTGGCAAGTATTTTAATAACAAACTATGAAGAAATCTCGAGCAAAATAATAATAATAATAATAATAATAATAATAATAATAATAATAATAATAATAATAATAATAATAATAATAATAATAATAATAAAGAACGTATTGAAGATTTCACAATATTTACGTCCTTCCTCCGTTTATTCAAATATAACAATTTTCCTTTCATTATGACCTCAACTATTATAAAAAGTACATATTCACTATTATAAAACTACATACTCAATAATGTCTTGTAAACTATTTTACAATATCTGCGTTCCTTTCCCTGTTGAATCAAATGCTAACAGAACTTTCTACACAAATTTTTGTTTTTATTATTCCGCCAACTACTGTCGGTTCCAAGTGACAGATTAAAGGAGCAGTAGAAAATTTTTCTTGAAATAACATGTTTGATACTGCAAGGATGCGATGACGAAACATTATGATAAAAAATGTCCACGCTGGTACTAAACGGCACTATGCTTTCGGAAGCTTAAAATCTTCCTGACTAGCAGAAGAAATTCTGAGAATTCCATAACTTTTCTTGAAATTTCAAATTCCCTGACTCTTCCAGGATATCTCGCTTACCTCACCACCATGTATTGCAAATAATACAAATCTCCTCATAAGAAAGAGTAACCAAAAGCTTTCTGTAGTTTTTTTTTTTTTTTTAATTTTTAACATTGATCTTTCTTTTTCTCATTTCATTTTGTTTAATCCTTCCTTAATTTTTTCATTTCTGGTCTTGAAGGGGGGAGGGAGTCCGGACCCCCCTTGGCTACGTGCCTGCTCCATGTAAAGTATTGAAGTTTGATAGATTATTTTAGACATTCTATTATATGATATTAGAATTACCATCGTTGACAGAAACATGCCATTCGTTAATTTAACTTGTCAAAGTTTAACAATAGCTAATTAATTTCCTCTTGAATAGTTTATTCTTGCTTCATTCTGCCATAATCTGCTATGCAGACCAACACATATATTAAATATAGAACACTTAAATGATCAACACACTTAAATGACTTCCCCATTCTACCTACAAGCACTACACTGACTAATTAAGTGAGATTCCTATCACTGTTTGGCGAGCGGTTCTGCTGTGCTACGTGACTCTTACGTCAGCGCAACGACTTCATTCAAAACGTAGCGAGTAATCATAATGGTTTGGTTTGCCGAGTGTATAAAATCAAAGTATATTGAAAATTCGCAAATGGGAACTTTAACACGGTAGGCTGGAAGAAGTACATAGACGAGCAATGTTTTGACACTCTGTGCTAAAGGACATGCTCTGCATAGGGTAACACTTTTACTCCCGAGCTTATATACAAATTCCAGCTTTCCTAGTTTAGTGCATGTATAGAGTAGTAGGGAAAAAAAGTAGACATATGAAATATATGGCAAATAAGTTTATAAATACTCCGTTTTAAGATGAATGCAAAATTTATTGGTATTATTGGGAAGAAATGCTGTAATATTGCCGTACTGACTCGGAGTTTGTCTGTTAACATTAATAAAGTTATTGTCAGTTCTGCTCAGTCATAGACTTATAATTCAAAGTGTTAATTTATCTTAGCTTCGGGTAGGAATAGGAAAGGCAATTTTTTAGAAGTCTGGAAGAAACACTGCCTCTATGTCGGCGAGATGGCTTGGAAGCGAAGGTTTTTTTCTTCCTTTTTTCAACGATATGTTTATACAAGCGTAGCAAAACATGATATTAGTATCGAATCCATAATTTTTGGAGTCACTGAGATGAATAGTAGCACTCTAGATGCCATCTAGGGCAAAGTTCAGCCCCTATCAGAATGGGGCAACAGATGAAAAGGGATGAAAAACAAATGTCCAAAATGACCGAGACTAGTGACGAACCTATAGTTTTCGGGACCACTAAGCTGGTTGGTTATAGTTTCAATTACATTTAAACCCAAGTTTAGTTAAGAACGTGAATGACACCTGGCAAGGAAATTGGTACGGGCAACGCCAAAAGCGTTGCTTGTGGTTTATTTCACTTAATCCTTACTTCTCACAGACTAGACTGGTTAGTACAATATTCTGTCAAATAAAAATAACCCCCACTTGGCAAAACGAGACTTTGAGAAACGTTGCCCTTGTGTTTTTGTTTTTATCCTCAAAAACCGTTGCAGCTTTGGAAATAATAAGGTGAATCAGTAATTGCTTACATTTGTCCAAGTGTAGGAGTAACCATCTGGATTGAGGACCGGGATAAAATACCAATCCACGGCATCTGCTATTTCTTGGTTTGACGCATAATTCTCAATCACTTGATATATGGCGTACAACACCACTGCAGGAGCTATCCATTCACGAGCGTGAATTCCTGAAATATATATTTTATATATGTGTTAGAACAAAACAATTCTACAATAAGTATATAAAAATGATCATTAAAAGTATTTGTATGATTCTTATGTAGATAGACACTAAAATCACTAAAAAGAATATATTTAGCTTTCAAGACTCGAACGGATTGTCGTCAGAAGATAGAGAAGAGAGCGTTTGCGGATCGTGAGCCAAAATTATGATGGTTTGGATTCGTAACACACATGTAGAAATAAGATTAATGTATACCGCAGAATTTGAAACATATACAATCTTCTGGCATCTGATTTAGAAAATGCATTTATGCAAATTCGCTCACTGTGGAGTTTAAAATATTTATTACACCCTCCAAGTCGCCCCTAGATAAACTTTTCGAAAGGGTAACGTGGCTAGATTTTTTTTTGTATTTAAAAACTGTGCATTCATCCTATATCATGTATATCGTTAGCTAATCAAGAGAACTAAACGGAAAGAAATTACTTATTATTTCATTTATTACACCCTTTGCGACACAAGCTATTGATAAATCCTTGTAGTCTAAATGTGATGGCAAGTAATCTCTAACCATTCCAAGATTACAGTGAGAATGTTAAGAGCGGCATAGCAGTACTGTATATGAGCAGTAAATGCATACAGAGTTCGTCAAAAAAATTTATACACTGTTTTAATGGAGGAAAAGCCCATAGAATGATCATAAAGTCCCGTTATTCGCTATGCATATATCGCAGTACAAAAGCCATAAACGTTTATTTCTGGAGTGAAGAAACCCCACATATTTATGAAGAACTTGAACACAACTCACCACATGTCATGATCTGGGCTGCAATGTCTGCAATCCACTTGGTAGGTCCATATTTCTTTGACGGTGCTGTGAATCACATTGCGTATCTCACTGTCACGTGATTGGTCTATTCCATATCTGCAAGATCGAGGACTGCTTGGTCCTGTATGGTTTCAGCATGATGGAGCACCAGCCCATTATTCTAGTGCCGTTATAGAATATCTCAACGAGGCATTTCCTGATAAATGGATTGGACGTGATTCTGCCCTTTGTCTGCAACTTTGGAGGGGCCACCCCGAAGTCCAGATATGTCATCTTGCGACAAAGCATTTTGGGGTTTCGTAAAACAAAAGGTTGGTGCCACACGTTAAGAGACAGTTGACGAAGTTAAGGATGCTGTTCGACGTGCAATTACTGCTTAGGAACGTTGAGGAAAATTTCACATCGCATATGGAGTAAGGAAGCATAAATTACTCTGTTATGAAAACGATGGTGCACATGCAGACACACTGGAATAAATAGTAAAGAATAGTCATACTACTTACTATTCTTTACTAGCCCACTACCATACCCCGTATGTCACAAATTATAGTTCTTAAGAATTCCGACGTCTGCTGAGGAAACACCAATGCTAATTCAATTTCAAAAACGATACACAGATACCATCAATTAACTTGTGTATTCAATTTTTAACGGACATGAAACAGTAAAAATCAAAAATAAGTTGTCACGTGTCTCAACTTATTTCCAAATTTCCATTTTTAAGAGAGGAAAAAGGGGAATTTCTACATTTTTGTGCCACAGTAAAATTGATGTTATCTGTTGCTTGTGATCCCATCACGGGAAAATGGCTTACTCCTTTGAATGAATTTTAATACATAATTAGTGCCAAGCTCGAGCTAGTTTTTATCATGGCAGTTTGATCAAAGGGCGTATCCTAAGGGAGTGGGCACAGATGTAACTAGAGGAACGTAGACAAATCTAAAATACCGTTGGACTCCATGTAAGCCTAAGGTTTCTTTTAATTCTCAGAAGTAAAGGATCATGTCCCCTAGCAATGTATCTTAGTTACGAAAGTAGAGGAAGAGGGCTCAAAATTCATGCTGAAAATAGGGTACATTGTAGATTTTTACCATTACACCTTGACTGAAATGCGTATCTTAGGGGGTAAGGGTACAAATACTTTCCATAATCCTATTATTCCCCGTGCGAAGAACGGATATCTCAGCTAGTATATGATGATTTAATAAGATTTAAATTATAAGCATTCAAATAGCTTAGGCAAGGTCAGGTTGTTAACGAACACCGATGTAATACCCAACACCCTAGTTTTGTTCGAAGGACTCTTTAAAAATCATTCGATAGCGCTGCAATCTATCGGAAAGACTTGGAAAAGCTGTAGTTCACCGCTCGGTGACAGTCGGTTGAGCGAATTAGAGCCAATAAAATATTTTGTTGTTTTTCTCGATTGTCTTATAATTTTGGGTTTATATTCTGGTCAAGATAAGTTTATTTCTATTACACCTAGATTATTACATGTCAGGTTACATTATTCATTCCCTATTTCAGCATTAATTCTGTGTGATCCCACTATCCGTATTGCACTCAACAAGTAGATCTGAACTTTACAATAAAATGGCGTCTCCGTGGGTAATGCCGGAGAGAAAGTTCATTACCTCGGAGTCTGATGCCAAATGTAAGAATTGGATTCAAAAAGATTGCAGTTCTTGCAAACGAAAGGTTAATGCATTTATTTGAGATTTCTGAACTTAGACCTAATGCTATGTGTTTATTTTTATCACAATTTTCTTAAATTCCCATTTCTTTATTTGCTTCACCTGAGTAGCTGTTGGTTTAGCCTATGAATAGCTTTTCTTTGAATTAAATCAAATCATAAAAGACTAGTTCCTTTATGTACCTCATTATGGTAAGATCTTTAAATGCAAACAATATAGTAAAATTCCATCTCCGTTAGCCTAAAAGGCATAAGTGTGAGACGTTAAGCTGAAAGATTTAATTTTCAATACAGTAAAATTACAGCATACCTTCTAATATAGACTTTTTTTTTTTTTTTTTTTAATTCAACTTCATGTCTTTGTGAAAGGGGGATATGTAATGTTCGGGATTGCCGAACAAAAGTGTATTAGAAACTAACATTTTTGGGTTTAAAAGATTTAATTTTCTTTTGTACTTTAGTAAGTAGGACATTTTCTATTGACAAAATATGTCACTTTTATCTCTGCAAACTTAAGTGTTCCAGAATACCTCAGTTTCCCTTATATCAGGGGCGGATCCAGGACGAACTTCTGCTGTTGGTGGGTTGTAATACTACTACTTAGAGCTACTTTTAAGAGCTCCAAACTCTGGAATGGGTTTTATTCAGTGGTCGAAGTGAGACGATGTGCGATGGCATGCCATACCGTCTCTGGTTTTCAGTGATGAAGGCATAGCACCTCTGGTTTTTCAGTGATCAAGACATACTGTTACTGGAGACTAGATGCTAAATATCTTTAACAAAAATCCATTTTTATACGTAGTAATTGAAGAATAGCTTTGCACGTAAAAAGATTTTATTACGTAGAAATAATTTCTAAGTTGACTATATCGAAATTTTTGTTATCTTTTTCCTATCTTTTGTTTCTAAAATGCGATGTCTTCAAAGAAATTCATCTAGTTATTATTTTGATGTGTCATATTGATTTTTTTTCTTTCGTATGTATGTGTGTGTCTTGTTTTAATGCATATGTCGTGTTTTGAGCATCGGCGAATTTAGAAGTTGTTGTGGAGGGCGGATATTGTGGGAGTTTGGAATACCTCTCAGTCAAGTATGGGGTCCGTGAGTTTTTCCGCAGGAAATAGTTAATACAGAAGCTCGGTTTTTGAGAATTTTCGTGTATAACTCTCTATAGTACAACATAAGGGAACAAGGGCGCCCATCAGGGGGGCAAGACGGGGCGCTTGTCCCCCTAGAAGAAATTGTACTTCGAAATATCGAAAACCCAATAGACTTTTAGAATAGTCACATCAAAATTTGAAACTGTATATGAAAGGTTGCTTGTACTTGCCCCCCCTGGAAACCACAGCATGGGCACCCTTGTAAGGGGATATTTTTTTAAAAACAAAATTTCAGAAAGTTGTTGGCGGGGATGAAAGTTTCTTCATGTCCCTCACGTAACTCCAGAGAAGCTCTTCACTGGGTTTGAGTCATTATGTAAATGTAAATGCAATCTTTTAGTTAACATAACCTCACTGTATTTCAAGATTTAGATAGCCGGTATGTTGAGTCAAAATCGTAATAAAACAAACCGCCTCTGCTTTTTTCCACTTCGAACACTGGTTTTATTTATATATAAAATAAGAAAGTTTCCTCTTCTGGGAGGGTGATCGCCCCCTGGATCCGCCCCTGCCCTATATAAATTTTCTTAGATATATTATTAAACATATTTGATAGCTTTAAATTACTTTTAAAAAGCTAATATGTCTAAACTAACGATCGATATTTGCTCAAAATATAAAAGATAAATTATAAACTTGCTTTCGAATGGAGCAGGAGTACAATATTCTTATTAATAAAAATGATCCTTAGTTGAAAAAAAAATCGAGAAACGTTGATTTATGGTAGCCTACATCCACAGATTTGCGCTCCATAGAAGTGTGTGGTTTCTTTTACATTGTTTTGTTGTCCCCTGTTGAGGAAATTCCACTTTTTCGCTCAATCAACAAGAAGAAACCTGAACAACTTAAATACATGCAAATTAACATTACATTAAACAAAGTTTTGAAGTGAAAGATGATCTAGCCATAAATAATTTCTGTAGAAAGAGAAACAGTAATAGTTGTCACTCCGTCCGGCAGATGGCATCAGTGTCTTCTTTCCGAAATAGCGCTGAACGACTGAGGCAGATATTTTGCAAAGTGATGATTTAATATTTTCACCAGGAGGAATTTCAATATACGGTGGGTAAAAGTACTGCAAAAAATAAAGGTAATTCACATTGAGCACAATCAGAGATATGGCCACGAAGGGGGAGTTCGTAGCTCGGGAGGATTTCTTATACGGCAATAAGTTATCCAAGATTCCTCTTTGAGGCGGGGGGAAGACAGAGAGAGAGATTAGAATATTGCTGTACTGCTCAACAAAAAGATTACATAAACCAATGCCAGTAGTTTTCGTTGAACATTGCATCCAGTGTTTCTTTCACAAACAATGTTCCGAGGGTCACACTTAGTATTCCTGGGAGGGGAGGGGGAAGGCGCACTGCTGGTACTATTCAATTTATTATTATATATTATAGACGTATCATTTTGGTCTCCTCCGGGGCATTTTTAGAGCTCCGCGGGGCAAAAACACGTCTGGAAGGAACACTGATTGCATAAGACTATGAAGCGTATTCTTACTATAGGCTAATAGTCGAGATATCATATCAGGAATGAAAACTGACAAGGGAAGTATGAATGAGCTCATAGCGAAACCTACCGTAAAATTTCACTCAGAGGAAGGAAGTCCCACAGAAAGACCACACACAAAAAAGCAGCTGCGTTTTCGAAGTGAAATTAACCAAAATGGCAAATTGAAATATCGCGTATCCATGTCGACAATTGTACAATACTTTCAGTACCACCCCTTGTAAACGACCTGTTAATAATAAAAAAGTCAATAAAAACAATGTGGGTACATACTATACTTAAGGGGAAGTCGTACGGTAAGGTGAACCTTGACAGCAGCCACCTTGAAATCCGCCATCTTGAATTCAGGTCAAGTTTTGTAAATAGGAATAGGGCAATATGATACATGATTTTGGTTTAGAATTTAAGCAGAAAAACAATGGTAGCAATAGTTTTAAGATACGTGCATTTGGCAAAAAGTTACAGGCATATTTATTGTGTATGTTTCCACGTGCACAATTCCCGAATGAAGCAGATGTCCAAAAATAAGTTGTCGCTGTTGAAATGTAACTCCTACTTGATAGTTCCACAATACATTTCAATGAGAGACGAAAGAAAAGCAGAAATGAGACAGATTAGAAGAAAATTGCACATACAGCATTTGTGTTATCAGCGATTTTGGCTAAATTTTCGTATTATCTGGTCTATCTCCGCCCCTATTCAACCAATTTGGACCAAATTTGCAGACTAATCTCCTATAAGTGTGTAGCTTTGCTCAACAACATTTGGAATAAATTGGAAAAATATAGAGGGTGTTTCCTATATTTTTGTATTTTACAAATTGTTGGACAGCTGCTTCATTCGGGAGTTGTTCACATGGAAACATACACAATAAATATGCCTGTAACTTTTTGCCAAATGCACGTATCTTAAAACTATTGCTACCATTGTTTTTCTGCTTAAATTCTAAACCAAAATCATGTATCATATTGCCCTATTCCTATTTACAAAACTTGACCTGAATTCAAGATGGCGGATTTCAAGGTGGCTGCTGTCAAGGTTCACCTTACCATACGACTTCCCCTTAGGTATAGATATACCCGCATTGTTGTTATTGACTTTTTATTATTAACAGGCCGTTTACAAGGGGTGGTACTGAAAGTATTGTACAATTGTCGACATGGATACGCGATATTTCAATTTGCCATTTTGGTTAATTTCACTTCGAAAACGCAGCTGCTTTTTTGTGTGTGGTCTATCTGTGGGACTTCCTTCCTCTGAGTGATATTTTGCGGTAGGTTTCGCTATGAGCTCATTCATACTTTTTTTGTGAGATAATTAAGCGTCCCGAATATACTTCTCGGGTTCCTCAGGCAAATACAGGACCATCGCAGGGGCGGACTGGGTATATTAGGACCTAGGCCGCGGTTACCAAGGAGAGCCCTCAGACTATAATATCAATTTCTAAAATAACGTAAGAATTACAATGAACATCTGCGATGAGCCATCGCGTTAAGCAGTTTAAATGTTTCGTTACTTGATAGTTTCTGCAAGCTATGATTTATCATTGGTCATTGGAAATTTGATGTCAGAGCAAGTTTTAATCAAAGAGCAAAGCACAGGATTTCCAAAAACATAAACTCTCGAGAGAATACTTTATAATTATTTTTGTATTGCCATGTAATAGCTGAAACACTAAATAAATAGTAGCCAATAACTTCATATTGTGGAATGAGCAGGACAGTTTACTGAAAATTGAAACACTAAACAACTTCTTCTGACTGTTGAATGAACACGACGGTTTTCACTACAAATGGAAAACACTGCTGAAACAAAAACAACTAATAATCTTTTAAAAATAGTATTCTTTTCAGTTCAGATGATGAATTTCAGAGTTCCTCAATAATTTCGTCCACGAACACTAAATTTAACATGACTTTTTCCATACTCATTAGTAAAAATATGTCCAAAATGTCTTGCTCTGACAAACTAGCTCTGAGATTTATTTTCGCCAAGTTTAACTTTGAGAAGCATATCACTTGTGTGCATGGTTGGTAAAGATAACGCATGTTTGTATACAATATATAAATTATTAAAACAACTAGACTGACATAGAAATTGGTACAAGATTTTTCCTGCATATGACTAACAATTTTTACACAAGGTGTTTGCAGCATCATTATCATTCTTGCCTTGAATACCGTTCAAAGATGTTTCATCTCGCATAGCAAGCGCAAATGCATAATCATAATCTTCTTCTTCTTCTACTGATTCAGGGACTTCATTCTTTTCTGGATCATCAAAAAGCAGAAGGTTTTTGGACATAGTGTCATACACGACATAGAACTGCTGGAGCTCTTTGGATATTTCCTCTTTTTTGCAAGAACTCTGAAAGCTTCTGCAGGCACACCATTCTTCTTGATTTCCGAAAAGTGCTTAGGATCCAAGATTTGAAGTTCAGACAGAAAGCTTTTTGGATGCTGAAATCTATCACTGACACATGTAACAGCTGTATTCAGAATTTCGTTTTTTTTTTTTTTTTTTTCTATTCTGAATAAACCGTATTCACTTACATTTAATTTCTTTCCCCGTTCATCTGCAGCAAGCTTTCCTGGCATTTTCTTCCTTCTTTGAGATTTTTCTGGGCGGAAAGTCTTCTTCAATTTCTATTTCTACACCAGATTGCGCAAGCTGGTGATTTATCTTCTTACTAAATATGTTTGTGTTTTCGCAAAGCATTAAACAGACATCTTTTGCCTCCATTTTCTTCTGAAGCTGCTGCTGCAAATTGTCTACAAGTCTCCAGAAAGTAAAATAGTCCAATCCGTGAGACTAGGTATTTTGAAACAGGCTCCGTTTTTGTAAACAAGTCCTGATTCACAGAGCACATCATTACAGTGTTAAATTCTGTCCATTTATTCAGCAAAGTCTCAACTTGAAATTTTGGTTTCGCATCAAAGCGCTTGTCCTGTATAACATCATTGAGGAACAATAAAAATTTAAGAAATCTTGATGATGACGGACAGTCGTAATCGTTTTGGCTTCCTGTTTCGTAGCGAAACTCGTTAGTGTCGATTATCACATTCAGTGCCTTGCTTTTGCTCCACCATCGTGTTGCACAAACGTTTTGAAGTTTTCGTAGTCTGTCATGTCCCTCGTGGCTTGCATCAATCATTTTCTTCCAAGCATCCATTCTTTTGTAGGATACAGACAGGAACACAGCACTGGTTTGAACCACACCAAATAAGTTTGCAGTTTCATTGATCTGCTCAGTCGAATTTGTCATAACCAAATTAAGTTGGTGTAAATGGTTTCAGAATTTTCATTCTCCAGTAATGCTTTAACTCCTTTATAGCAACCACTAAAGTTAGCAGCTTCATCAAAAGAGCAGTCTACAATAACATATATCAAAACATTGTTGGCAGAAAGCACTCTTTTGATTTCATTATGAGTTCCTTGTCCTGTTGTGTCAATGTTTACAACAACTGCTAACAGCAATTGACAATACTTGACCATTTATGACAGCAAATTACAAATGCCAGCTGATTGTGCATTGAAACATCTTGGGTAGAATCAACCATTATGCTGAAAATGACAGCTTTCTTGATGTCTTCCACTATTTTTTCTGCAATAACTGTTCAATAATACGAATTGGTTTATTTATAAAATTTTGTGATAGAAAAGTCATTAGCGATCCTCTTCTCTGCCCTTTCAGATTTCCACGACGTTGCTGCAATTCCTTGCGATGTTTACTGAACGATATAGCTTCTTTAACATGCTCTTCAATACTGCATCATATTCAGGCACTAGTAAAAAACCAATTCCAGGAAGCTCCCGTGGTTGATATTTCTTTCATCCAGTTTATAGGCAGATTAAGTGTTCCCTGTTCCCCCTAAGTATTGTCTTCTAATGAACAAAACAATATCTAATAACCGTTTAATCACAGCTCGCTTCTTCTCTACTTGTTTTCGTCGCAGATTTATTTCATTAGTATAACAGAGAGATGATATCTTCTTCACTCCAGCAGCTACGACTGCCTCCGCAGCCTAAACGTGGAACAAGGAATTTTTGCGGCGTTTTACATCTTTGTGCACGTTTTTCATATTCACTCTATATCCTGTGACAAACTGACTACTCGGAGTGACAGTCCGAATTTCCCCAAACGCCATGCTGGTTGAGCAGTACAACAACTTGCTTGTAGCATAAAATGATATCCACTGTCGCTTAATCTTTTCACCATTTGGTAGTTCTTGATAATACAATTTCTGAGCTTCAAATGGCAGTTCGGTTTCATCGATCCGCGGCTGAATCGGGTGGTGCTTCAAACATGCGATCTTCATAACGATATCTCGTTCATGAGGAGGTATGAAGAAGGACAAATAGGGTGTCTGTTCCTTGCACTTGTTGATCAGGTACTCCTTCACCAAGCGTTTCTTTTGTTTGGTCATCATCACTGGAACTATCCGACTGGATTTGTTCTTCTGTTTCTTCAATAACGAAAGTAGAATCATCGGGTTTTTGGAAGTTGCTGCTTATTTCACAATCTTCATCAATGTAAGAGATGATATTTTCATTAGCAGGTTGCTGATTGTTAGAAGTCCTCCTTTCTTCAGCGGAAAGATTTAAAAAAATGGCATGTAGTGCAAATAAAGCAAAATAAAAATTCGCCTAAAAGATCGAGTATTATGGCGTATACTTCGCACCATTTAAAGCTACAGAGTTCCGAAATTCAGTGATGACATAATACTGTACCTGCAAACATTATTACGAGAAACGAAGAAATATGTTTTCTGTTCTAAATAAACTTGATATTTGGACTAGGCAAAAGTAAATACATTTTTAAAAATGCGCTGTTTTTCCATTTTTGAGTTATCAAATGTAGACCTACAAGATGTGTTAACATCCATAAAGGACCAATCAGCCTGTGGTTAAATATGGATGCAGCTAGAAGCCAGACCCCAGTCTTCAACGATGAAAGGGCCCCAACTGCTCAACCTAATAAAAAGGGCCCAGGGCCCCAACTGCTCAATGTAATGAAAGAAGGGGCCCAACTGCCCAACATAATGAAAAAGGGCTCAGGGCCCCAACTGCTCAATATAATGAAAGAAGGGCTCCAGAAGTGTCCAATATTATGAAATACTGTCCAAAATAATGAGAAAGGGATCAGAGCCTCAATTGCCCAACATAATGAAAATAGGGCCTTGGGCCCCAACTGCTCTATAAAATGAAAGAAGGGCACCAACGGCCAATATATTGAAAAAAGGGCCCAAGGCCCCAGCCACAAACTAAATCACAGTTTCCAATAATAAAAGACCATAGTCAGCCTAGCTACAAATGTAGTAGCAAAAGGGCCCTAATGAAAAAAAGTTAACTTACTGATGGAATTATGGTAGAGGGGTGGATATTAGCAGCAAAATAACCAGTGATCTACCGAATTATTTAGTTTTCTTCTGTTTTAGATTTCTCTCTTTCTTTGTTTATTTTTTTTTCATTAATTTATTTTCTGAGAGGGCCTAGGCCGCGATTGCGGCCTAGCGGCCCTGGACCATCGTGTAAAAATTGTGACACATGTAATATATCGGCCCAAGTGACAATGATGCCGTCTGAAAGATGAAATGACAATTATTACGAGACATCGAAAGCACCTGGGGTCACTTTCCATAGAGATTTGCGTCAACACAACACAAAATTTGCGTTTTAGCTTGGGATAATCGAATAACAGCTATAATTGCTTTTTGGATCTTTTGTGTTGTGAGCCGCAAATTTTAGAAAGAGTGACACGGAATAAGCCCCTGATGTGGAACCTTTCTCTGACTACTTCTTTATTTTAGGCTTTAACTTCCATCCTTTCACTTCATTATTCTATTTCAGGTTGTATGGATTTAGTGGAAACATTTATGCGCGCAATTTCATTTCAGAGAAGCGTACAATGAAGCGTGAAAGAGATAGACAGTATCCCCGTTTACAGAAGAGTACATTGAAGACACGGACAGTGTCTCTATTTAGAGATGCTAGCAATGAAGACACGGACAGTATCTCCGTTTACAGAAGCGTGCAATGAAAACACGGACAATATCTTAGTACAGAGAAACGTACAATGAAGACACGGACAGTGTCTCTGTGTAGAGAAGCGCCGATGAAGACACGGACAGTGTCTCTGTGTAGAGAAGCGTACGATGAAGACACGGACAGTATCTCTGTTTAAAGAAGCATACAATGAAGACACGGAAGTGTCTCTGTTTAGAAAAGCGTACAATGGAGACACAAACAATATCTTCGTTTAGAGAACTGTACAATGAAGACATGGACAACAGTGTCGCCGTTTACAGAAGCGTACAATGAAGACACGGGCAGTACCCTATGTCTTCATTGTACACTTCTCTGAAACAAAATTGTGTGCGTAAATGTTTCCATTAAGTCCATAAATTCTGAAATATTCTGAAATTGTTTCTACTTACCTCCATCGATTAAAATTGCCGGCCTGTTTTCAGATGGATTTGCACCAGATAATCTCAACAATCTAATATCTCTGCCTTCAACTGTTTGACCCAGTGATTGTACCGTAATTCTCTCAGAAAGGGCTGTCAGTTCTTCAAGATAGTCATATATCTGTAGTATGAGCACCAAATGAAGAAAAAAGTAAACTTTACTTCGAATACTTATTCTAATTCTAGGTCACACACATCAAATATCTAATATATCTTATCGATCTTAACTACAACCCAGTGGTGCTATAGAAATGAGTGGCATCCCTAACAGCACAATCACATAGCAGGCATATCATGTTTCCTTAGGTACATGGGTATGTGTCCAGTATGTGACTTATGTAACTCTGAGAAAGAAATCACATGGATGGCAAGTGATAGTCAGTCTATATCCGCCCCTAAGCACATGCCTGACATGTACTTGGGGAACGTGCCTAGTAAGTTCTAGGTATGTTCCCCATGTCGTAAGCGTCAATGAACCATAAAATTACACCCCCAAAATATGTTAAATCGCCTATATGCGTAATGTGTTTACATTAAGGTGAGTCTAAACAACACTTTAAATAAGTAAAAAAAAAAAAAAAATGTAGGGCTACGCTACGGTGGGCTCGAATGAGCAACCTTTGGATTACTATCCGCGTGCTCTTCCTACTTGGCCACAGAGGCGATGAAGAAAATGTAGCTTGTAGAGGGATAAATTATTGAGGTCTTTTGCATTCAGTTAATCAGAGTGCTCCTTTAACCGCATATATTCGTCTATAACCGTTTGGAATCAGATAAAATCTGCTCGCCATGTAATTTTATAACAAATTGACGAATGTCTATTTACTTTCTTTCATGATTCTTTCGTTTTCACTTTCAAATGATCTGCAACAGTTTCCATCTAATAAAGTCGATACGTTTATTGCTTCTAGTACACAATCGCTTAGAAAAAGAAGCAACAAATGCTCAAATGTGGGAGATGAATTTAGAACACCTTAATGTAGCATGTCTACCAGATCTTGTGCTGTTAGAGCGTCTGAAATAGTATGTACAATCATGTCCAAAATTATTGTCGCATGTGTATAAATATGTTGTTCTAGGAACATAATTTGATAACAAATTCGTAGGCATTTCTAATTATGTTAGTGTGTGTATAATCTGCAAAGACGTGTATGTGGAAACTTTCATGTGTAAGGAGCAGTACATAAGAACAATAAAATGAAAATAAAATTTTCTTTTGCATTTAGCAACATTTTAGTTTACTCATTATAATTTTCGTATTTATAACTCTTTTCCTATGAAATCCTAACTCATTTCCCGATTCTACACATAATGTCAGTATTAAAAGTACCCTGCAAAATCATTATCAAATTATATCCTTACAAGAAGACAGTTATAGATATACGACAATAATTTTGGACATGAGTGTACCTAAACGACGTACCTAGAACATGACAGATATATATCCCACGTGACAACATAAAAACAAATGACTGTTAGAGTGCGAAACTGAGTCAGGTATATAAATGCTATATTTGTAGTTCATAGTTGCAAATATCAATTAAGTATAACAAGTACCTAAAACTGTAGGTAGCTGAAGTACATAATTAGCACATCAATATCATATGTGCCAAGTGTCGGGTACCTAAAAAGTAGCTGGGACACCTAAATGGCACACACCTTGCACATCCTGTGCTGTTAGGAATGATGACAATGCCGTAACTTAGATTTTTTCTGGGAAACACGCAGATATTTGCCCCGCTAGAAAAAGTTGTTTTGGGTTGAAGAACACTTTTTACTGAAATGGGCCCACGACTCATATTTGTTTTATTTACCTTTAGTGTACTGTTTTTTATGTAATGTAGTGAGCCTGTTTGATGTATCATTTATAAGTTCATGTTCGTATCTTATAAGGAATAAGAAAACATTGTATTAAAGTGAGCCCCCCTCGAACGGCTGGGAGCTTCCTTGTGGGGGGAGAGCAGTTGCCCTCCCTGCCCCCCACAAGTTACGGCCCTACTCAACTGATGGGAATAATCTACTTTCTGCTACGCAATTTATATAGTTAATACTGATATTTCAGCAAGAAACAAGTTTATAACTATGAATATAGACTGCAAATTTACACAGGGTGTCCCGCTCTAATCATATACGACCTAAAATTTTCTTTATGAGTTTTGTTGTACGGCTGGCAACACTGCACAATGTCTTTTGGTGTCAAGAGCCTCCCACTAGTCCCACCTCTGTAATTTCAAGTTGTTCTTGTTACATTTTATTGTAAGCATTTTCGTTGTCTGTGCTCTTTGCCATGTAAATTAGCCTTTTCTAATGTAATCTTGCACCATTAATTTACATTCAAAAAAATAGGAGAAAAAATGAAAATAGAAAATTTTGTATGTGGTACAATTGGTAACAATAGTACAGATACGAAACTATAAATAAGAAAAAACTCACCTCGTCCAGGGAATAATATCTATCAAACGATATAGCTTTTGCGGCACGACTTCTTCTGGAAAATGTCGGTCTTCTTTTTTCCTCTAGTTTACTGTAAGAAATGATTTCTCACATCAAAATAAGAAGAAAAGCTCACATAGAAATGTAAGGAAAAGTGCAGTTTTGGAGCTAAGGCCGTCAAAAAGTGTCATAGCTCGCGTTATTTCGCAGTACCGTTATTTCGTACATGAAGAACTGTGGAGTTGGTGGGTGGTTCCTAATACTCCCGTCTCCCTGCCGACGCATTTCGTGTACACTGTTATCAAATCTTATCTTCTGCCTACTTTGAATCTAATTTTAACGCCGAGTATGTCTGGGAAGTCTGTATGCTCTATGGGAATACCTCGCGCATCCATTGCAGTTATCTCATTGCTAAAACATGTATTTTTGGATGGCGCATGTGATTTCCGTTACGTTGAAATTGACCATCATTCCACGTTTCCTCATGTATTAAATGCCGTGTACTGCATGTTGCAATCCATTTTTCCACACTTCTGAAACTTTCGTGCAAGGAATCACCTTTTACAATTTGTCGATCTATTTCATTAATACCCTATATACATGCAACATGTTAAAACAGTATAGTATGCCTAAAATACACGCTTAACAGTAATACAAAGGTTTTTATTGTGTGTGCGGCAATCGAATTGGTGTTTGACTTTGAATGCTTCTCCACCAGTCCGCTTAGAACTACGTTGCCGATGCTGTGATATGGGAGTCAGATTCCATTTATATGCTGTGCATTCTTAGTAAGACAATAACCTTAGTAACATGTAATATTCAGTCACTGAAAGTGAATTTCTCAAAAGTGTCGTACGGTCGTTGGCTCCAGAGGCGTAGCAGAATTTTAGCAAGAGGAGTTCAAGTTCTCAAATTCATACCATTTTTATATGGCATGCTTCTGTACATATATTTATATGGCAACTGCACATTTTTGCATACTATCTTGGTCAACGGAAGCAAAACGCGGAACGGCCTTATGTACACCACCGGTTGCTTCACACCAAATGCCAATTTGGCTGCCACGTAGTATAGTAGAATTTTACAACCATGTATTGAACTTCAAATACTTTCAAATACTTTGAGTTTAACCAGTAAGTTGAATCACGAGTCACGAAAATATGGTATATCAGGAATTTTTGATGTTTCATTGTATTACCTCTTCTTTTATTAAAACATTGTCTATGCACTGGATGATCATTGCATTAGAAACATTTAGGAACATTTCTTTTTAGCGTATTGGTCCATCTTTCTGCGCAATCACGAAGTTCAACGCTAAATAATAAAGTGTACTTTCCAAGCATCGAAAAAAGCATCGGGTAAATTTTATGAAAATTATTGTGGATCAGACATACAAATATAAATTGAATAAAATGTAAATAATAATAATAATAATAATAATAATAATAATAATAATAATAATAATAATAATAATAATAATAATAATAATAATAATAATAAGGCGCTTACCTTTGCACATCCTCCACTAAAGTTTCATATGTTAAGTGATTTTGATTTAAAAATGATAAAAACTCTTCCTGTACGTTAGGAGATACCATGACATCAGCAAATTGACCCACGGTAGGATACTTCCAGAAATCAAATCCATTTTTCCCGTCCAATTCAAGTAAGATCTTATGACTAGACGTACTGTTAACAGGAACTTTGAAGACTTTATAACTAAAAGAAAAAGAGATGACATTTATATAATAATATAAATAGAATCTATCGTTTATAATAGAAAATAATATACGATTTCCTAATTATAAAAGGCAGATAGGTCAGTCTGTGCATTTTGCTATTCTAGAAATGTTAGACAACTTTGCCTAAGAGTTGAGGTTGTATAGAAAAATGAGGAACACAATGGGAATCACTAAAATAGGCTAAATGGCAAACTTTCCAGTTTCTCATACTAATTCTTAATAGTACATTGCCACGCTAGTAGCTGTCGCTACGCACTCTGTCAATTCCATGTCTGATGCTAGTAGATGTCCTTACGAGCGCTTTCTCTAGCCTGTCTGACGCTAGTAGCAGTTGCTATGTACGCTATCACTTGTCTGTCCGACGCTCATAGATGTCGCTACGCGCGCTATCACTTGCCTCTTATGTTAATAGATGTCGCTACGAGCGCTATCACTTGTCTGTCTTACGCTAATAGATGTCGCTACAAGTGCTATCACTTGTCTCTCTGACGCTAATAGATGTCACTACGAGCGCTATCATTTGTCTGATCCTAGTAGATGTTGCCACGCGCGCTATCACTTGCTTGCCTGACGCTAATAGATGTCGCTACGGGCGCTATCACTTTCTTTGACGCTAACAGATGTTGCTACGCTAGCCATCACTTGTCTATATGATGCTTCTAACTATCGCTATGCGCGTTATCAGTTGCCTGTCTGACGCTAATAGATGTCGCTACGGGCGCTATAACTTGTCTGTCTGACGCTAATAGATGTCGCTACGGGCGCTATCAGTTGTCTGTCTTACGTCAATAGATGTCACTGTCTGGGGATTGTTGTGCATTACTGCATAAAAATATGGTATAGAGTTTGGAGTGATTGGTGGACAAAATAATAATAATAATAATAATAATAATAATAATAATAATAATAATAATAATAATAATAATAATAATAATAATAATAATAATAATACATTTCTTAAATGTAAATAATTAAAGCTTTTAATTAAGATATAATGTACAGGGGCTAGAATTGGTCACAAGACGAGGTAAGACGAGACGATGATATTCTAGACGATAAAGCACTTTCATTGCACCTTTCGGATACGAGACAGTTCTAAATTTCGTGACGTGGTCAACATTACAAGGGACTATGATTGTGTGAACAAGACTTCGGTGCGACAACTGGCTTTAATCTTATAACCTCAAAATCCGCGGTTAAATTAGGATTTCGAAACCTGTTATCTTAACCGAAATCACTTGAGATGATTAAAAGAAACAAAAGGAAAGAAAAGAACAGAAAAGCTGTTTTGAACTAATAATGCTTCTCTACAGATAAACAGGTTGTTTGCAGCAAAAAAAAAAAAAAAAAAAGTCGCTAGACTTGTAAATCGCTAAATCGTCATTTAAAAGTCGCCAATCGGAAAGATTATTTTTTGTCGTTATCGTGGAGGTCGAATCCCCTACATTTAGCGACTTTCTCCCAAATTGGCAACACTGAACTATGCTTTGACTGTTGCTCACGTTTACCGAAATTTCACGAAGAACTAGCCTAGTCAGCTTCGTTTGTTTTCGTCGCTTCGCTTCGAATTTGTGTACTGCACCCAAAGTGTTTCTTCTGCTGGGAACAACGAAGTGATTTTGTGTCTGGCTACGCACGTTTTCATTCAATATAGAATAGGCTACCAGAGAATAGCCTTCACAGTGCTCTTGGAGGACCTAAAGCCTCTATTAGAGGTCTTCTATTTCAAGTGTGCCCTCGGAAAATATGTAAAACACACCTTGGCCCCATCGCCACCGCCATCTGACGGAGGAAACCCTTCCTTTCCTTAGGGGAAAGAAGTGAATGACTTCAGCTGTGTTGCCTATTTGAGACAGTGCACAGCGAAGCCCGTCAATGTGACAACCCTGTCCACATCCAACTATTGAAGGACCTCGGCCAAAGCAACTTCTCCCTCCTCCTTTGAAAGAAGAACGGGAAAACACACACCGACAGCAGCCCCAGCAGGGGCACACTTGAAATAGAGAGGCTCTATACAGAGCATTATAAAATAAATCGTATATTAATAAAATGCAATATATTAATGATTAGAAGCATTATTTTGAGTATGAATATTTGAATAGGCTTAACCATTACCTTAATGGACCCTATGTCCCTGCAGGTGGGTACCTACCTACCAGTGGCGGATCCAGGGGGGAACGATCGGGGCAATCGCCCCACCCCCAGAAGAAGAAACTTTCTTATTTTAAATATATAAATAAAACCCATCCCAAGTAGCTCTAAGTAGCAGTATAGGCCTAACCCCCCCCCTTAGAAGTCGGTCCTGGATCCGCCCCTGCTAAATACCTGGAAAGCTTTACACTTTTACCTCTAGTTGGAACCAAATTAAAGAAATATGGATATTCTTTGAGTCAATTCAGATCTTTACTTACAGCCAAAGTATTAGGATTTTCTTATGTACGGTTCCTAGAATGTAGCCTCCTGAATAAAGGTAAGTGGACATTAAAAAAAAAAAAATGTATATTTAAATGAAACTTTCGACAGAAGAAAACAATAAGGTACTTTTCTACTGTATGCATGCAGTATGTTCTCTCTCTCTCTCTCTTTCGTTACGTACCAAGCATGTCCCGATGTTTCACTTTGAACAGCTGCCAACCTTAGTTTGATGTAACATTAAGAAAAGGATTGTTTTGTATGGTTAACAAGGTTGAATAACAAATACATTAGCTACACGCTGTTAATTAGGTTTTGTGATCAAAAAGAAAGTTTTTGAACCTCGCGTTTTCGTATTCTTACTTCTCTTCGGCCTAGTGAGACTTGCGAAACAAAATTATGTCCGCCATTATGTTACTACACGAAAATACCTAGATATTCTCTTCCATTTATTCGTCGTTTGATATAATTTATTTCTTAAAGAGTACTTTTCTGGGATTATATTTGGTTACAAGGGAAAGGGAAAAATAGAAAGTTAATGAAATTAAAAAAAAACAAAAACTACCGCGTCTCTAGGTTGTATGGTTAGCACACACACTCCTCGAGAGTAGCAGATCTGGGTTCGTTCCCTGGTAGGAGTTCATATGATTCGGTCTTCACGTTATTGCATGTTGCAAAGGGCATGTCCTATGGTGGAGTGTTTGACCCTTAACATGTTTCTTTTATCAAGGAAATTTAAACTCTCTACTACGTAACCACTGCTTTAGCGCTTTTCATATGAGCAACACGGTTCGTACATAATTTTCTTTAGAATAATAATAATAATAATAATAATAATAATAATAATAATAATAATAATAATAATAATAATAATAATAAACTTTCAAATGTTACCCTACACATGCGCGCTTGGTATGTGTGGGGAAAGAAAAATTGAGATAATTCGATAATTTTCTCTCCAAACAAATCCCGTTTGGAAATTTTTGCATCCCCTGGAGCAGCCCGAGCTAAGAGTACATGAACGTAATGTATATACCTTTAAAAAAGTATCACTAATGTGTGTGCCAAATTATATTTCCTTCATATCTTCAAGAGGTGCGAAGGAAAATATATTTCACTGTTCTGTTTGACAATATAAAATTTCATAGGACAGATCAAAAATACATAAAATATAGACTTTCAGATACCTACTTATTGCTGCAGGAGCATTCACACAAGCATATTAAACAACCTACACAGTTAATTACCTTTCGCTTAATACAAACCAATACTAGGTTCTCAAAAAGACACTCGCTAGCACTGAAATACAAGTCTTGTTTGAAGCAGAATCAAACGTGGAATTAAAATTTTCTGAATATAGGGATGAAAGATGAAGTAGTAGGATGCTACAAAGGTACACTCATGTCCAAAATGATTGTCGCATATCTATAACTGTCTTCTTGTAAGGATATAATTTGCTAATGATTTTGCAGGATACTTTTAATACTGATACTATGTGAATAATCGAGAAACTATATTTGTGGTAAATTTCATAGGAAAAGAATTATAAATACGAAAATTAGAATGAGTAAAACAAAATGTTGCTAAATGAACAAGAAAGTTTTATTTTCGTTTTATTGTTCTTATTTACTGCTCTTTTGACATGAAATTTGCCACATACATGTCTTTGCCGATTATACGCATACTAACATAATAAGAAATACCGAGCGAATTCGTTATCAAATTATATTCTTACAACAACATATTTGTAGACATGCGACAATAATTTTGGACATGAGTGTACATGGGCAGGTCATGTAGCCAGGATGGAAGAAAGTAGAAATGATTTCAAAGTCTTAACTGGAAGTCCAATCGGAAAACGGGCATTAGAAAGACCTAGGAGCAGATGGGAGGACAATATTAAGATGGATCTCGCAGAAATAGAAATACAAAGTAGAAACTGGATCTAGTTGGCTAAGAATAGAAGTTAAGAGAGAGCTTTCGTGAACGCGGCATTGAACCTCCGGGTTCCAGAGACGATGGAGTTAGTTAAACGGCGTGACAAACATCTTGGCATTTGAAGGCGGGGCTTCAAGTTCCCTTTAAATGCTGCTAGCAAATGAGAGGCCAGAGGTATTGCCACGTTTATTTTGCACACATCCACGTCTATCTCCTGTCACCTGATCGCGCTGTAGTTTGTCTGCTTACCCATAGATACACTCCTTTACTACTTGGCAACGTCACGCCAGAGCTTGAGTTGTATTCTTTTAGCTGAAATGCCAAGATGTTTGTCACAGGTCTTAGTTAGTTATGTAGATCGGATCCATCATATCTTTCTCCAGAGAGGCGAAACCACCATTGCGGATTGTGCTGGACTCCATGAAGAGCACCGCAACTTTGTTCGTAAACATATCAGAAATGTTCAAAAGAAATGGTTTCCTCATTTTGCATGACGATGCACTACAAATGTTGCTCAAAGGATGTTGAAGGGTGTCCATGAGTTGTAGTATTAAACCCTTTGTCATCCACAGTTTTCTCTTTATGTCTCTCATACCAACTACCTCGAACACTTCTTGTGAGGGAAATCATTCCCTGGTGATCGGCCAGTGCAACGAGCAAGTGGTTTCTTCGCATCACAGACTCCAGGGTTTTTCGCCACAGAACCCAATCATTGGGAGAGCGATGACAAAAATGACGTTACAGACGGTGTAGTTTCCATATTAAGAAAAAAACTGTATCTTGAAAACGAAGCACTTGGGGCGGACATTTCATTCGAAGACATGACAATCAAAATTGGAAAGACGGGAGTGCTAGTAAGTCGCGAACATAGACGACCCGCTCGGGAGGGCAATACTCCCGGAAGTACGTTTTTTCTCGCGCTACCCTAGCCAGCTGTTTTACGCGCTACACTAACCAGTTGTTTTAAGGTCACAAAATTTGTATCATGGGGGTCAAGGTGGAACAAAATGAGTCCTGAGGCGCTTCTAACCCATTCCTACTCCTCTTCCTCCTCCCACTATTACTATTAATACTACTTATCTGCACAAAAGTAAGTAAATCCCTTTTTAGTATTATTTTCATCTTATTTTAATGAAAAAAGTTTTATGAAAATTTAAAATATAAAAAACTTTCCTTGGGCCGGGTTTGAACCCAGGCCAAAAGCAATTTGCATTACTAGCCCGTAGAGCTAACAGAAGCCACGAGGGTCGACAGCAGCCAGAATTTGATTTCTGCTATATGAAAGCTACGTGGCAAAAAAACGAATAACGGCAACCAATCAGAACCGTGTATTTCGTTCCTACTTCTGGGTGCATTACTCTCCCGAGCTAGTCCTGAACATAGTGCAACGGGAATGAAGAAGAAAGTGTTGAGCTTAGAAACTAATGTCGAAAGGGAATAAACGTTTCTTCAGAAAGAATTTTGCAGTTGTCAGAAGTAAAGAGGCCATATGACCACCTAGTTCCACCAATGTTGCTAAGTATAGAAACATGATCTTCCATTTCTTTTCATGCAAGATGTTTCCATACCTTCCTTATCCTTGATTTACTTATTCTTTAAGCTTCTCTTTAATAATTTAGACAAAATTATTTTTTCTCTTTTATTATAATGTTAATAATAAAGAAATCAACAACAATTCTTAAGTTCCATAGGTAGCATATTTCTTTGGAACCCACCGGAAGAACTAATAGAAGTACAGAATGCTTCACCGATTGTTGACCCTAGTAGCAGAGACAACTTGCAAATAGCTTGCTGTAAGCTTGAATTGCAAGTCGGTCAAGCTTGCATCCAGCTTGATTGGAAAATGTGCAAGCTTGCCGCAAGTGGGATTCCAGTAACGAAGTTACATGGGGCAACCTTGCATTCAGTGTTTCATTCAAGCTTGATGAAAGCGTTTTGCAAGTCAAGTCAAGTCAATAGCTAATGAACGGCCAGTGATGCTATGACGCTCTGCGAAGATTCTAAAGCATCGCTTGTAAGTATAACAAAAGGCAGATTGTATGAAAGCACTCGTTGAAGATGCAAGCGTAGAAAGTCAAAAGCCAAGCATGCGCCAACTGGCCGCAAGCTTTCTTGCTACTAGGGGAGATTTGAGTCAGTGATTGACAGTAGAGTTGATCTTAGCGCGAATCATATTTAGTTCATGAAAAGCAGCTTAAATTTAGTTGTAAACAGTGACACATGGATTAGTACAGTCACCGACAAAAAATCTTTCCGATTGGTAAAATTTATTTTTGGAATAACGGTGGTATGGTTGGAACGTACAGAAAATTCTATTCTTTTTTAAATTTACTGAAAACTGTACTCAAATTGTCCTTCCATTCTGAAGTTATTTACGAAACTAATTTCAGCAAATGGAAGGAAATTTTGTCCCTGACTGTACATTTCGGGAGGTTTCCTTTCTTAATTTGAAGCGATATAAAGAATTAAATTTTACCCTTGTAACTTTCCTCAAGAGCTGCCACTTACGGAACAAGGAAAATAAGTTGATGTTATTCCGGGAGCACCAAACTCGTAATCCCCGTTATATTGCATCTTTGATACTTTCTCCTGAGCTATTTTGCAATACACCAAACGTGTTAATATTCGATAATCCGTGTTAATATTTGATAATCCATTTCACTGATTACATGCATGTTATGTGGGAATGGTGTTTTCCTTTTGATAATCTCTTCTGCATATCACATTGGCCTGTTTATCTTATTAAACTCATTCATCAAGCACGAACGTTTGGTATTTACTTTACGTGCATACCGCGTGATAGCTCCCTACTTCCTTGTGCTATCAAATTTTACGAATTGCGTACATATGAATTACATTTATGCATATACACGACCATTAAGAATAGTTTTCTAATAATCATCGTAAGATTGAAAGAACTGGCGTCTCTCTAAACTTCGTTCTACTACGAGTCATTACCTCAGGAAGGAGTCGTGCATGCAGGGCCGTGCCGTGGGGGGGGGCGACGGCCCCGGGCGCCGAAGTAAGGGGGCGAAAAATTCGGGAGGAAAAAGGGAAAAAAGATAGGAAAAATTGCTTGGCATATATGTATGGGGGCGGCGTCGTATACTCTCGCCCCGAGCGCTGATTATCCACGGCACAGCCCTGCGTGCATGTAACCATTTCTCTTAAAATTTTTACCCGCGAATATAATGCATATCAAATCAGGATAAGTCCCCGCTCTTCGCACAAGGAAAGTATAAATATTAACAATGGAAGTTCGGGAGAAAGCATTCGCTTGCAGAGAAACTAAGCATGCCATTTGAAAGACCAATTCATGCTGATTACAACAAACTAATAAAATTCCTATACCGTTGAGAACATTTCGAGAGATTCCACTTGGAAGTTGGGCCGCGGTGGCTCAGTGGTAGAGCGTTCACCTCTGGTGCTTGGGGTCCCGGGTTCGATCCCAGCCCCCGCCAAGTGAACTTTGTGGTGGACAAACACCGTGTCCGTGGGTTTGCTCGGGGTTCTCGCGTTTCTTCCCACTTTCTTCATTCTACCATTTCATTCATTACTCATCATCACCGTCTCCTTTGGCCTAACCGGTATAACCAGGGGACGTAAAACACAGAGATTTCATTTTTTTCCACTTGGAAATTCATATGAAAAAATGAATATATACGCATTTAAGCGCGTTAAGTACAACATTATTAGCAACGAATATTGATATACGAATTGATATCTATCGGAGGTGACAGAAAAAACTGTTTTGCATTAACTAACGGGTTTATTAGTTAAAATATTAGTCATTATACTGTCCACAATAATGATAGGTTAGAGAAATTTGATCACTGTGATGAAAATTGATCACTGTTGTTCTGTTCTATGAAGAAATGATGCAGGCAAAAGACTTCCTTGTACCATGAACATTTTATATTTGCAATTGCACCCGTCAATGGAAGAGTCCGCATAACTAAAGCGAAAAACAAATTCGACAGGTGATTCAAAAGGTATATAATTTGTTCTGTAACCTGGCTTGTGGAACGCGAAAAGTGAAACAATCTAATGTATCGCGGTGATCGGAACTGATTCATTAGCATGGACACGAACTTTATTTTATTGTTTCTTGGTACCTCATAACGTCCGGATGAAGAAGTTTCATACTATATACAAATCTTCTGGCATTATCTTTGATTGGTCGGAATCCAAAACACATCAAATGGTTGTACAAATCGTGTGCAGTTCTTTGGTATATTACGTCAACCAACTTTGAATGGACAATTTCTCTATGAATGGCCCCAGTGATCAAGCAGTTGCAAATTCAGGCTTCGCCATGCGGGAGAATACTTCAGTTATATACTTCTCATATCCTTATATCATCCTGCATTAACATTGAATCTCTCGAACAGTTCTCAACGTACATGAATTTTATTAGCTTGTAGTAATCAGCATAAATTGGTCCTTTAAATAGTATGGTTAGTTTGTCTACAGGCAAGTGTTTTCTCCCGAACTTCCCTCGTAAATTTCGGCTGCAGGGAAACAAACTGAATCCCACGTGATTTTCATATATTTTGTATATTAGACCACAAGGAACAAGAATCTGAAGGAATTTTAACGATCCGACTTTCGTAACTCGAGATATCCGAACATAAGTGACCAGGGAAGCAAACTGAACTCCATCTGATTTTCATATATTTTGTCAGGTGCGGTCCAGCCCTCCAAAATTTACCATTTCTTCCCTAAAATTTACCAATCTTTCCCCCAGATTTACCCATTCTCCCTCAAATTTATCACTCTTGCTCCAAACCTACTATTCTACCATAAATTTTCCACTCATTCCCCGAAATTTACCAGTTTCCCTACAAATTTACCATTTCCCCAAAAGTTTACTATTCTTCCCCAGATTTATTGTTCCCCCCTAAATTTTACAATTCTTCTCCCGTACCTAGTATTGTCCCCTAAATTTGCCACTCTTTCCCTGAAATTTACAATTCTCCCTCCAAAATTTAATATTTTCCCCAAAATGTACCATTCTTTCCCCCAGATTTAACATTTCTCCCTCCAATTTACCATTCATCCTCCATATCTACTATCATTCCCTAAATTTTCCAATCTTTTCCCCAAATTTATCATTCTCCCTGCAAAGTCTATCATTCTTTCCCCCAGATTTACCATTCCCCCCTCAAATTTACCATTCTTCCTCGATATATATTATTATTCCCTAAATTTAGCACTCTTTTCCTCAAATTTACTATTTCCCCCAAAATTTACCATTCTCTCAGCAAAATTTACCAGCTTTTCCCCAAATTTACTATTTTTCTCCCAAATTTACCATTTTAGCCCTAAAATTTAGTTTTCTTCTTCCTCAAATTTACCATTCTTCCTCCAAAATTTACCATTTCCCTCAAAATTTATCATTCTCTCAGATTTACCATTCACCCTCAAATTTACAATTTTCTCCCAAATTTAGCATTACCTCCCAAAACTTACTATTCTCGCTTAAAATTTACCATACTTTGCCCCATATTTACAATTTTCCACCAAATTTACCATTTCCTCAGCAAAATTTACCATTCTTTCCCCTAGACTTACCATTTTCCTCGCAAATGTTACCATTATTCCTCCCAAATTTACCATTTTACCACCAAAATTTAGTTTTCTTCTTCCTCAAATCTACCACTCTCCCGCTTCTGCAGCAACCACATCCAAATACTATTCATAAGAAACGCAACATTCTGATTGTACATCATCATTATCATGTCTTTCAAAGCCTACGCAGGTTAAGAGGAAGTCACTCGAAAAGCTTATAAGGTGCTTAACGGTGCTTTTGATACCGAATCGAATACAGCTTTATGTCAAGGTCATATTTTAAAATAAATTTCCCCGCTCTTGTCAGTATCCAGATAATCAATCACCATACACTATTTTCCCTATTACATATAACAGATAAGGATTGAGGAAAATATACAGAACAGAAAACCAAACACTTGGATAGTGTTTACAAATTACCAAACCTAGTAAGGAATTCAATAAAAGGAATTTAAAAAAAAAAAAAAAAAAAAAACTACAAAGGAGAAATTGATGTTCACACTGGACGAGATAAACATTTCAAACGTCATAACTTTCACCAGAAGCGTCGCCAGACCTTTTCAGACGGGATTCAATTCCCCCCTCCCAAAAGAAAAACTTAAGCCTATAATTTGTAGCAGAATGATTATAGTACAATGTAGCAAGTTTACTTGGCCAGAATGCTAATATGCTCCAGCGTCGATTTTGAATTAAAGATATCCAGATCCTGGGGGCTCAAGCAAGCTTTAAGGACGGGCCCCTTCGTCCCAGTCCCCAGAATCGGTTCTCATGATAATATAGCCATGTTTTCTCGGAACTTGTATTTGCCCCAAAAATATGCATTACTTATCAGTTTAGGCAGTGTCATTTGTATCCTACTGATTTTACTGCTGTTGGACACCTAATGTGAAAAACTGCGCATATGATCTAATTACTAAGAAAGCCGCTCGATATCTTTCACTATTGTCAAGTTTCTGGAGCTCAATAAAACCAAGAGTGAGACAAAAATAAAAATAAAAAGTTGTCCATTAATAACTTATCTAAAAATCCAGGAAGCATTGGTACTATTTATTGTTAGTAAGTGTATCAACAGATCAGCATCTTTAAGCTTTTCTATTTATATTCAAAAATTTGAAGCCAGTCTTTGATGCAAGCGCTCCCGGGTTTAGTTCCCGGTGGGAACAAGCTGAAACCCGGTGAGGAGAAGCTGAATCGATTAAAAAACAAAAAAGCTTCTCGACATATTTTACCGGTTTTGCTGTATGCAGGAGCGTCATTTCAGATTTTGCTTGGGGGGGGGGGGCAAAACCCCTTGATATAAGTAGAATTTCGCGTTTTTCACTCATTTACTACTACTCTATTGATAAAATCTATATAAATCTCAAACTGGGGGGGCAAATGCCCCTCCCTGCCCCTCCTAAATGACGCCTCCGGCTGTATGGACATCAGTATTGAAAACGGAAGCAGTAGTAAATTTCAACCACTTTGATGTGTGATGTGATTTTGAGTTTAGCGTCCCTTCCAGCAGTGAGGCTACATGAGACGTAGACCTACAGCTTAATATGGGATCTGAAATTACATAAGCGCTCGCCAGGAATCGAATCCGGATTCCCCACACCGAAGGCACGTACGCTAACCGCTACTTCCGGTTCGAACAGAGGATTATCGGAAGAGATGGAACCTATTCCTCGGACGCTGAATCGATTCCAAAGTCAGCTTCTCAAGATCTCTAACCGTTTTGGCTCTGGTAGGGTCTACCTGTTTACAGAAGGACATAGCCGTTCTTATAAGACTTCGGATATTGTGCATAGCGTAGTTTGAAAAATGAAATGAAATCGTCAAGTTTTACGTTCCACGATTATGCTATGTGGGTTAAAGGAGACGGTGATGAAGAGAAGTGAATGAAATGATGGAATGAAAAAACGGGAGAACCCCGAGAAAATCCAAGCATACGGTGTTTGTTTACCACAAAATCCACTTGGCGCGAGCTCGAATCGAACTAGAAACCCCGCACATCAGAGATGAACGCTCTACAACTGATATAGCATACTTTGAGTGTCTAATAACAAGCGCAAAATCCATAGCATAGCTTGCAATTCTATTAAAAATCAGGACTTAAATTTTATACTAAATTTACAAAACCAAAGGAAAGGAGAACAGGTTTCCGATAATAAAGACGAGACGAGACAGAATTTTTCAAGCACTGAAACGAGACGATATTTGTACAAAATTAAAGAGACGAGACAAAAAAAAAAAAACTTATTTCTCGACTAGTGAGGAAAATTAACGAACGCGGAAACATCGAAAATAGTTTTTAAAAAATCTACCTATGCTATGATACCATAAAGCAGCGATCGCCAAACTGTCACTCGCGATCGGGTTCTACCGGGGACATTTTCGGTAGATCGCTTTAATGCTGCGGTCGGCTAAGTAACTTTGATTCCTGCACTGAGCTGACGCTAACGACAGGGGGCGCTGACAACGGCTGCTCGTTTTTCCCGCGCAACTGCCATTGTAAGCCTTATCTTACAGTTGATTGTATACGCGTGGGGTTGTGCACGTTATGTTTTTCGTGTGTATATTAGACATTTGCTATGTTTTTCGTGTGTATATTAGACATTTGCTATGTTTTTCGTGTGCATATTAGACATTTGCTATGTTTTTGTGTGTATATTAGACATTTGCTATGTTTTTCGTGTGTATATTAGACATTTGCTATGTTTCTTTGTATGTATATTAGGCATTTGCTATGTTTTTCGTGTGTATATTAGACATTTGCTATGTTTTTCGTGTGTATATTAGACATTTGCTATGTTTTCGTGTGTATATTAGACATTTGCTAACTTGGATAGTTTAATTTCATATTTAGTAGAAATGTAAGTTTATATGCAGTAAACAAATGTAAGGTTCTTTAAAAATATTTTTGTTTGGTAACTTACAGTAGGATTTTTTTTCGATTATCCGAGGTAGCCAAGAAGCTTCATGATTTTAGCGACCATTGATATAGAAGGATTAAAACCATCAATGGATTTCACCTCAGACCATTTCGACTACACCCACTGGTTTCCACTGAGCCACTGAGCCCCCGGTACGAAAAAAAAAATGAGAGAAGGACAAATGTCTTATAAAATACAGTACACTCCCGATTATCCGAGGTAATCGGGATAGAGACTACCTCGGATAACGAAAACCTGGGATAATACGGAGGTGAAATGCACTTTGAGGTCTTTTATAAGTGGATCTTTCTAAACAAGTAAAATATTTTAAAAAATTATCAATACACCGAGTGTTAGATCTATAGGAAAATGATTTTAAATAAAAGGACTTTTAAAGAATCATCGTTTACAGAACAATAGGGTAAAATGAAACTGTTCATGAACACTTAACTTTACTAACACTAAATTGAAATTTAATTACAGGTATTCAAAAAAGTCCTATTACATTGACGTTGAATATAAAAATAATTTTTTATAAGTATTAATCAAGTCGAATAACTGGGGCTCGGTTAACTGAGAGTATACTGTATAATGTCTTTGGTGGAGATGGGGAATCCTCAATATTAAATGAATACTGAATATACAGAGTGTTTCAAAACAACACCGACAACAATTGGGAGGTGATTCCTGAAACCAAAATATGATAAAATGTATAGACCAACCTGGGTGCAGAAATCCGTCATTTCGGAGTTATAGGCTGCCGAAAACATGATCAAAATGAACTTTAAAGGTCCATAGTTCCAAAATTATGTGATCTACCGTAGTCAGGTCAAGACTTCACTTAGGAACTAGTATGTGTCCTATCCTAATACCCATGTTTCAGAATCCTGCAGTACTTCCGCAACAATTTGTATAGAGGTAATTTATGAATACTTCAAATTATATGCCCGTAGCCAAACTCCCTGTATAAAAATTGTTGCGTGAGTACCTTAGGATTTAGAAACATGGATTTTTAAATAGTGCACATTTTATTTCCTAAGTGAATTATTGACCCGTCTACGGTAGATTCCATAGCTTTGGAGCTATAGACCTTTAACATTTATTTTTTCATGTTTTCGGCAGCATATAACTCCGAAAGGAAGCGTTTGTGCACGCAGGTTGGTCACCCTGTATAGATCACACGAAAAGAATAAGTAGAAGTACGCAACCAATTTCAGCGTTACCACTCATCTCCCGTAACTGATAAGTTTATGATGTTATTAAAGTTACTGTATATATATATATATATATATATATATATATATATATATATATATATATATATATATATATATATATATATATACAGTAAAACAAAAAAGTTCCAATAAACCCCATCGTTTACGTGTTATAGGCTGCCAAAAAATTGAAAAAAGGGATTTTAAAGGTCCATAGCTCCAAAACTATGGGACCTACTGTAGTCGAGTCAAGACCACTTAGGAACTAGTATGTGTTCTATTCAAAAATACATGTTTTAGAATCCTAAGGTACTCACGCAACTATTTTTATGGAGGTAGTTGGAGAGTACTTTATATCATAGGCCCGTAGTCAAACTCCCTCTATAAAAATTGTTGTGGAAGCACCTCAGGATCCTGAAACACGCATTTTTTGGATAGGACACATACTAGTTCCTAAGTGAAATCTTGACCCCGACCAAGGTAGGTACCATAGCTTTCAAGCTATGAACCTTTAAAATTCATTTTTTCATGATTTCGGCAGCCTATAACACGTAAACGATGAGGTTTTCGCCCTACGTTTATGGTTGGAACATTTTTTTTTCTGTTTTACTCTCAGGAATCACTCCTCTGCTTTTGTACAACGAATTTAGCGCCATACTATATATATATATATATATATATATATATATATATATATATATATATATATATATATACGTGTGTGTGTGTGTGTATGTATATATGTATGTATGTATATGTATAATTTGATATGATTTTGAACTTAGCGCCCCTTTCAGCACCGAGGCTTTATGAAACGTAGACCTACAGCTTAACGTGGAATCCGATACAACTTCGTGCAACACAAAACTAGAACATATTACGAAACAATAAGAACAAACTGCCCGGGAACACGAACGCATAAGCCACGTGTTTCAATTTCTTGTCCATAAAGAGCCAAGCTACTAGTAGAGCATTAATAGGAAGTGGAATTATTTAAATTGAGTTGTGCTTGTGAAGTTCTTTATTTCTTTGGGATTCGTTTCCCATGTGCGAGGGCCATTCGGAAAGTAACATGCGATTACTTCTTTGCTCTATTTTTCAACATAGTTTCCATAAACATTCAAGCATTTATCACATCTCTGCACTAGCTTAGAAATTCATCAGCATAAAAATCTCCCGCCTCTGCCTTGAGCCAGCCTGTGACCGCATCTTACAGTTTCTCATCATCACCAAAGCGCTGAGATCGAAGCCACTTCTTCATATACATGAAGAGATGATAATACATATGAACTAGTTCTGTATGAGTTCATCAGTGAGCACTGATGGCCTGCCACTCCTCTCTTCAACATGAATGTTTGTTTGTCCACTTTTTAAATGAACGAACCCATTCGCCAAAAACACTTGGTCCATGCACTGCAGAAAGTTCCAGAAGAATAGCTGCTGCCAAATATTGTTTTTCTGTAAGAAAACATATAACAACTCGCACCTAGCACTTGGCGGGGTTTTCTATTGCAGCATAAATTTTGACACGCCACAAAAATGGAACTAGTGATCACACAACCTTTACTCTATCACAGCTGGATGCAGACTGATCTACTGGGCATGTCTGTGCACAGTTGGAAGCGCTGGCCCCACTACTTCAATTGGAAGTTACTTCCCGAACGTGCCTCATATAATTAAACAGTAAGTATACTACAATTAGTGTCTTATGCAGAGATGTTAGTAGAAGGATTTACTCTAAAAAAATAAATCGATATAAATGAAATAAATCGAAATAAATCGATATAAATGAAATAAATCAAAATAAATCGATATAAATGAAATATATCAAAATAAATCGATATAAATGAAATACATCAAAATAAATCGATATAAATGAAATAAATCGAAATAAATCGATATAAATGAAATAAATCAAAATAAATCGATATAACTTAAATGAAATAAATCGAAATAATTTGATATAAATGTAGCATGATGTTGATGATGAATTGATTTAGATGTGAATAATACATTTATAGATCCTCTAGATTTATAGATCCTCGCCCCCCCAAAAAATCGAAGAAAGAAATAATAATAATAATACATTTTATTGTAGAAACATCGGAGAACATCAGATGTATTACAACCGTCAGAAATAAATAAAAATTGAAAATTTTAGGGTTACATAATATAACATACCATAATATAAACAAATTTCACTGCATAACAGACGAAAACATTTTAATTATCAATTTTGAGTCCGAAAGATCCAACACTATATATACAATTATTAATAAGTAATTTCTGCACTTGTCTTTTTTAAAGCCAGAAATGGAAGTTCTCTTAAAAATATAGGAAGAAAATTATAAAATTTAACTGACATATAGTAAAAGGTTTTTTGTGTCTTACTATATTCACATCTAAATAATCCTAAACGGTTCCTATTTCTAGTTTGATATGTATGAGAGTCAAGGGCGCAGATTTCTCTGTAAATTTGGGGGGGGGGGACATTCAGATTCAGAAGGCGAGGATTTTAAGACAAATTGCATTCAAATTATGCTAAATATTGTATATCCACAAGTGCTTTGGGGGCCGTGCTACATGAGCTTTGGGGGCCGTGCTACCCCGGCCCCCAGGATCGGCGCCCTTGTATAAGAGTACCCTAATTCATTGTAAATATGATTGTTTTCCTTAATGTAAAGCAAACATTGATATATGAAAATTGCAGATACTGTCATAATTCCTAATTTAACGGAGCCTGACCTACAAAATGAATTTGTATAGATTAACGTTCCACGATTACGTCATTTACAAAGAAACAGATCATTAATGGAAATGAATGATTGTGAAATTATTTTTTTCTGCTACCGGAAATCGAACCCGACACTATGTGTACTAAAGCCATATATATAGCCTATATTAACCACTAGACTAACGGGAAGAGCTTCCCCAAAATCAACGTGACTGTATAAAAACGCTGCTCACAATCATCAAATTATGCACAGTGAAATAGGGATATTCATGATTATGTTTTAGAGTGCAGAAATCAGATCGGTGATTGGTAATGTCTTTGAGGAAATGGTCAATGAGAAACTACGTCATAAACTTAACATTTTTATCGTGGCGCGCGCGTTTGTAAAGTTATTCATTGTAGCGAAACAATAATCACATTTTCATTTCTCTAAGACCATAAAAAGCAAGATATGTGTCATTTGATAAAGATTTCCAGTTACAAACTATGTTTGAAATGTGTTTTGGTACACGTACTGGAAAGGTAGTTAACTTGCTAGTGCGATGACCGATGAACTATGTGGATATAATACAAGTACAATTAATGAATATAGTGTTGATGGTAAAAGCTTAAATATGTAATTTGGTCAAAGATAATTCCGACTTTATTATCTCTCCTAGAACATCTCTTTGGAAAGTGTCGCAACACAACCGCTGAAATGAAAACCAGGGCCACGCTCACAGGTCCACCGTATCCGGATCTCCCAAAGTTGATGACTACATATATTTGTACACTTGCTTGATAAAACTAATACTTGTTTAGTAGAAAAATGGTTCATGTAGCCTAAAGAAAAAAAAAAATATGAAATTTTTGAGTTTTACGTCCCACGCTTATGCCGGTTAGGCTAAAGGAGACGGTGATTGAGAAATGAATGAAATGGTGGAGTGAAGAAAGTGGAAGGAAACGTGAGAACCCCGAGGAAACCCACGCACACGGTGTTTGTTCACCACAAAGTTCACTTGGCGCGAGCAGGGTTGGAACCCGCGACCCTGTGAACGCTCTACCACTGAGCCACCGCGGCCTGTAGCCTAAAGAGTTTGATCTTAGTACTATCATTTTTGATGAAAATATTAACAATTACAATTAGTTATCTTTTTTTTTTTTTTTTGGGTACATAATAACACAGATTCAATGCTACATAGACGTAGCATCTTCTCTTCAATAATAAAAAAATCTGAGTGCTTGCCTGGTGACAACCATTGATTTGAAGTTATTTAATATATATATACAGGCCCGTATTTATATATTGTGCGCTCCTGTGCTCTAAATAATTTGCCGCCCCCCTCCCCGCACAAACTTATGTTTCAAACAAGGAAACCAGCCATAATTTTGCAAACATACCAGCTCTTGTTGACTACCAGTTTAGTATGACAAGTTACTAAAGTTACAAAGTAACTTTAAATGGCCTAATTCTCTCAATGGTGATTATGATGTGATGTTCTGCCCGAAGGTAACTGTTTGACCCGAAGGTCACTGGGCAAGGTGAGCCCATCGTAGTTTGTCATTGCCTTCCCTGGCATGATGATGACGTTCTAACAACGGGACCTACAGCTTAACTCGGGATCCGAACCGCTTGTGTCCCCACCGGTAATCAAACCCGGGACCCCTTGATTATAAGGCAGCGAGCTTAACCAATCATTTATTGGGTACATATTTTCTCAATACTGGCATGTAATTTATTCATGTAGGTTTTAATTTCTGTCCGAAGAAAATGCATTACATTAATTCTTAAACTGTCTGTCTGTGTGTAGCACTTTTCAACTCGAGAGCCATAATAGAAACATGAAACTTTAATATGTTTTAAAGCTCTCAGAAAAATGATCCAGATGACCTGTTCCAGGCCTTTAGGTCACACCTGGGCTCAGATATGGGACTGCAAAGTCTCCATAAGAATAACATAAGGGCATTTAAAAAAAAAAAAATATCGAAAACGAGCAATATTAGAGTTGAATTCATAGTTTTTGAGGTGGCTGAGATGAATAGTGACAGTTTTAATCCAATTCAACTTCAAGGTCATACTCCACTCTCCAGGTTGGGGGCGAAATTTAGAAACTAATAAAAATGACAGATATTAGAGTTGAATTAATAGTTTTTGAGGTTGCTGAGTTTAATGGTATCAGTTTTCACGATGCTCAAGTTCATCCTCATCCCTTAGGGGAGGAGAGGATGACTTTCAAGCTAATTAGTAACCACTGTAATTAGAGTGAATTAAACACATTAACATATTTCCTCGTGCTTGCGGGCTGCTACTTTTAAATATTACTTTATTGTGAATCTTTAAAAAATCCAAAATTTTGCCGCCCTGTGCTCGAGCACAGAATAGCACTTACCTAAATCCGGGCATATATATATATATATATATATATATATATATATATATATATATATATATATATATATATATATATATATATATATATATATAGTTTTAGACATTACAAAATATGCCTTAAAATGTGTAAAATATGTTTATTTTTAGACTTCCTTTTCCTGTAATTAAAAAAAATCGTATGTTACAACACATAAACATTTGCGTATGAAATGAAATGAAATCTGAGTTTTACGTCCCACGGTTATGCCGGTTAGGCTAAAGGAGACGGTAATGATAAGTAATGAATGAAATGGTGGAATGAAGAAAGTGGGAGAAAACGGGAGAACCCCGAGAAAACCCACGCATACGGTGTTTGTCCACCACAAAGTTCACTTGGTGGGGGCTGGGATCGAACCCGGAACCCCAAGCACCAGAGGTGAACACTCTACCACTGAGCCAACGCGGCCCCCATTTGCGTATGAAGTACTGCTCTGTAACTAAGAGGTCAGAAAATATCAATAAGAGCGGGCTTTGGTATATAAAAAAGTGTGTTTTTAATGATATGGTTAGGGCAGGAAGTGAGAATGATAAAGGGTGATTTCTTTTTTTAACTCACGGATTTCATTTGAGTCTAGAATTTTTAACGGAAGTTTGATTTTCATGCGGTTTGTGGCAAATGATCAAGGAAGGATGGGAGATTTATGGGACTATGTTTACTTGTTTAAATTCATCCCGGTTAATATCGATCAGGCCTCAAGAAAAACAGCAAATTTTAACCAGTGTACCTTACAATAAGAATGAGGTTTTGGATTTTTGAAGCGAAACTGAAGAAAGCAAAGTGTTAGTGAGAATACAAATTAAGTGTTAGTGCTAACACCTATAAATCACATGTTCAATAGCTACAGCCGTTTTCTTGCCACAAATGACGAGGAGATTTCTTGGATGATCTAAGGAGTCGATAATTGACATCTTTCACACCACCCGCCTGCGGGGTCCGATGTTTCCCTGTCTCACTCAGAAGCGGTCCTGTTTCTTACAATTTATTCACTAACGACCACATTATGTTACTGTCTGGGGAAGAATGTGAGGCAAATTTGTTTCTGGGTGCCCTTGGCATAGCAACAACAGATTTCGTTCTCCAAAGTTTTAACGATAAACTTATGTTGTTGCAAAGAGTACACTATTCTCACTGTGTGCTGATCATACTCACACAGTAGCACAGAATTGTACAGCACAATTCCCAATACAGCCGGCCCAGTTTCTTGCTTCTTATCGACTTTAGCAAGGTTGCCATCTAACGAAGAAAAAAAAACACTACATCGCACTTCATTCCAATTGTAAGGTACTCTGTCGAAAATTTGCTGTTTTTCTTGAGGCGTAATCGATATTACCCCGGATGAATTTAAACCAGTAAACATAGTCCCATAAATCTCCCATCCATTCTTGATCATTTGCCACAAACCGCTTGGAAATCGGATCAGTTAGAAAATCTAGATCCAAATGAAATCCATGAGTTTTAAAAGAATCACTCTGTAGAATTCCGCCCTATCTAGCCATATTAGGCCAAACAGTCGAGAATCTGCAGCATTAAGACGATGAAAAATAGCTCGCACTACACAGTGCGTAATATCTCGCAGATAGCATAGACTGGCTCTCTAAATGAAAAATAGCAAAATAAAGTTACTGAAACGACGGCTAAACCGATTATCACGATATCATTATGACAAATTATCAAAATTTGTGTGTAATAAGTTCGTTGAAATCGTAAGATGTAGTAGGTTGACTTGCTTTTGTTTTAATGGTGTTACCTGCTTATGGCTTCAAGAAGAAGAGGACCGTCCATTGTTGCACTAATGTTAAGAGACACTGACAAGGGAAGGCCCGACAAAACCAACCGGGTACCATAACCACGGGCATCTCTGGCGGGGGGACGCGTCCCCCACTATTATGAAGTACAAAATATTCAATATTTTATTCTAATTTAAGTTATTTACTAACGACAGAAATCATATAAATAATAATAATTATATTTATTTGGAATATAATATTCAAGCTGTGAAACGATTGTAAACGAAAAATGAAATGAAATTAAATCTTTGAGTTTTACCTCCCACAGCTATGCCGGTGAGGCTAAAGGAGACGGTGATGATGAGTAATGAATGAAATGATGGAATGAATAAAGTGGGAGGAAACGGGAGAACCTCGAGGAAAGCCACGCACACGGTGTTTGTCCATCACAAAGTTCACTTGGCGGGGGCTGAGATCGAACCCGGGACCCCAAGCACCAGAGGTGAACGCTCTACCACTGAGCCACCGCGGCCCCTACAATCGTAATCGAGTTCTTGATATACCTTAGGGGGTCCGTGAAGGTAAGCAGAAAGGTAACAAATAGAATCGAAGTTAATAAACAGGTTGGGCTAGGTAGTAGCACTTAAATCACTTTCTTTGATGTCTTCCATAAATTTTACATGCCAGAGACGCCAGTGATCATAACTAAATATCTCTATGACCTATGAAACCCGGGGGTTCAATGCATTGTTCACAAAAGCTCTCCACTGACTTCTATCCTTAGCCAACTGGATCCACTTTCTACTTTGTACTCCAATTTCTGCGAGATCCATCTTAATATTGTCTTCCGATTTGCGCCTAGGTCTTCCTAATGGTCGTTTTCCGATTGGATTTCCAGTTAAGACTTTGAAAACGCTCCTACGTTCTTCCATTCTGGCTACATGACCTGCCCACCTGAGCCTCGTAGATTTGATGACCCTCGTAGATTTGATGTTTGCTAAACAGTATAAATTATGTAGTTCTCGTTATGAAGTTTCCGCCATTTTCCATTCCCGTTCCTTAAATCAATTCAAAGAGGCATATTATTATGGTTTGTGCCAAAGGGATCGCGCTTCAACTGTTATATCTTCAAAATAACTCTCCGATTGGATAGCCCCACAAATATTCTCCTATACATGGGTGCTAAACAGATTTTTACGGCAATTGGATCCAAACAATTGCTCGTTTTGAACTACAGGCAAATACTCCCACTCAGGAGTAAAAATGAGAAGGAACGCGGGAAGACGCCGTTACCCCACTTCCAAAAAATTATCTATGGTGCCTCTCCACTTCCTAAAAAAATTACAATGGACAAAGATAGGCATGGGGAACGGGGTGACGTCATGCATCTCCCTAGCTTTTCAGACTCTCTTTTACCACTGCTCCCATCAGGAATCGAACCCAGAACCACGCGCACAATTAGCATGTGCATCAACACAAAGAAGCATAAAATGAATGAAAGAAAGACAATACAGAGAAACAAATATAGCTTACATATGAATGTTATTTTTTGCCCGTAAATTGTAGCATATATATAAACTTAATAAAAAACACAACTTAAAGCCTGTAAATTATCACTTTTCATTCTCAAAATAATGTAAATAAAAATTACAAAAACTATTTGCACTGCAGAAATAGAACCCATATTAAAGAAAAATCTATCTGTCTGAATCTTAAAGAAAAATCATATACAAACAAACTTTACTCACCCTTTGTATGAGACTTGGGCAACTGAAACAGTGATGAAGCTTAAACAACATAGTAACAACAACAATAATAATAGCCTCATGTCTCTCTTTTTTTCTGCTTTTTGACGTTCGTGAAGGTACTTTCTGTTATCGCATTACACAAAGCACTGATGGGTTTTTCTTCCCAGGCATGATATTTATATTTGTAGTGGTTGCATAATCTCTTTCTCTCTCTCTCTTTCTTTTTTATCAAATATGAAAAAAAAATCTCACCCTCCCTGTTTGTACTATGAGAGTATTCACTTCTCACATGATAAAGACCATTATGTATAAAGTTATATCAGTTTTCTTTTTTTACTTTCTTGTTTTCTATTTTACGACCTTAAAAATAGAATTTTTGATTTATTTTCACAGCTGCGATTAAATTTTTTAAAAAAATAATAGACAGACCAGTCTGTGATCTTATCTCATTTTTATAAAAAAAGAAATAATCTATCAGACACTAATCTATAATGATAATCTATAACACTTCATCTAGATATACTAAGAGAAATTATATAAAATTATTGTTTTTTTAAATTGAATTTACAAGAAAATAAATTTGTTCTCTCCCCGCCTCCTCGCCACCAGCAGTGTTGCCACAGTCCTAGCTGTGGAGTGGGCTGAAAAATAGTACCAAATTGAAACAAAAAGGACTGAATTCATTATTTTATACCAGTGTAATACATGGCTCTATAACACGAAACTAAAAGAGGTAAAGTTGTAGAACAGTCCCCCCCTCTCTTCCAAGGATCCAAATCAAGAAAGTGTTGTTTTTAAAAATCACTTTTTAAAAATATTCAAATAGGAGGATCCCGAACTTTTCTCGCACGTAGGAAGTATAACAGAGGCTGCAAATTAAAAGGCAAAACAGTTATCATTTTTGGTTGTAAGGAAACCAAACGATCCTCTATTTCAAAGTGACCAATAAACCAAAACGGTATTATGGCCATTTATGAAAAACATATATAAAACAACGAACAAATCACTTCATCTCCGAGTTCGTGTGTAAACAGTACGTTATAATAAAGTATTAAAATATAAATTATTGCACCTTATTCTCGCTTATTTTATGGCCGAAGGAGGATAATAGACTGTAAGAAGAATATAAGGTAAGTAAACTGACGTTTGTAAAAAATGTGAAACCAGTCCAGGGTCCTAGAACGTCACAGAACGAATGTTCAACAGCATTTTTTTAAGTCCAACACCACTGGGGCAAATCCTAGGGGAATGAGGGGGACATATCCCCTCCAATCTTGGAACTGGGAACTGTCCCTCCAATAATCCGATTTGAAATGTTTTCCTTTGGAGGGGGGAAGATGTGATTTGTGTCCGATTGTCATAAAGGAAAGTGAGATGAAATTGATGTCCCCCCCCCCAGAATAAGCCCCTCAAATCTTCCCGTCTCCTAATGTTGAAGACAACTCTGCTCCCCTGATCCTCCACAGCATTGTTTTTCAACTTCACAAGTATTTTGTACATCACTTAAAAAGGTATGGGAACGGTCTTACCTGTCCTCCCCAATGTTGAAGCCAGTTTTGCGCCGCTGTCCAACACAGTATGAATAACGTGAGATGTACGAAAAGTCTCACTGACACTTTTGAAAATGTGACAAGTATTTGTTAAATGGCACTGAATTGGGTAGAACTGTACCAACTTTTTCACAAAAGGGGCTGAAAATGCCAGCGTGGTACCAACGGGCCGATGAATGACAAAAAGGGCTAAATTTGGTACAATTGTACCAAGTGTGGCAACACTGGCCACAAGAGAATATTCATACTTACGCATTTCATTGATTTGTGAACAAAAGCCATTCAAGTATACGTTCTCCTCTTTTATATATAAATAAGAAATTCACACTTTCAGAAAAGTTATCCACAACAAATCTACTGTAAAAAATTACTTTTTTGCTAAACACTTGTAACTGTTTAATGATTTAATATGCCAATGTTTTTTCACAATATTTACCTGAAAAACATATTTATTTTTATATTTTAAAAAAATCTTGAAATAATTTTTCTTTTTTTCTCTCTCTCTCTTCTAGTTTTAAAAGTCGCACTTCTGACGATTGACATTGAAGCGTAGTGTATCAAGAACTGTTTTTTCTTTCTTTTTTCTTCTTTACGGCTGAATTTAACAACCGCAGAAAAAAATGATACATTGAGTTAACTTTTTCGTTCTCTTTGATTAAAAATAGTCACAAAAGAAGTATGCCGCTTAATATCTCTATGCAATATGTATTATAGTAACTTGGTATTGTTTCTTTGTACTTGTTTTAAATCTGCATTTCTAGTGCAGCTGTGGACTGGTTTTGAACTCTATTGTGGCTAAGCTAAATAGCTTCTTGTTTTTTTTTTTTTTTTTTTTTTTTTTTTTTGTTTTGGTATGAGCAGGCTCGTATTTAGGTAAGCGCTATTCTGTACTTAAGCACAAGGCGGCAGAATTTAGAGGGCTGCAAAATTTTTGATATTTTAAAAAAAATATTCACAATAAAGTAATATTTAAAAGTAGCACCCCACAGGGTCCCGCGCAACCACAAGAAAATACAGGGTTTTCATAAAGTATGGACGGATTTATTTCGCTTATAATTTACATAAAAATGCTCATATTGAAATCAAATAAAGTGCAAACGGTAGCGGAAGGATTAAATTTTTACCTGTAATCTGCACCAGCTCAGTTCATTCACCGCCACACCTCCAACTGGGCACTAGGATCAACTTCTGTGGGCTGTTGATGATGCTTTCCCTTACCCTGATCACTGTTGCAGGTGATGTTGGCCGCCTCCCACCTCGAGGACGGTCCAGGACGCTTCCTGTCTCCAAGAACTTAGCATGCCACTTTCGGATTGCACTCTCAGTCGGCGCCGGCTTTTTGAACTCTTTGGTGAACTTTCGACACACCAGAATTGGTGATTTTAGCTCTGCGTACCACAGAACACATTGCGCTTTCTCTTTCACCGACACCATCTTTGATACGGTAACAGTGTTGCCAACTAAAAATTTAATCCTTCCGCTACCGTTTGCACTTTATTTGATTTCATTATGAGCATTTTTATGAAAATTATAAGCAAATTAAATCCATCCAGACTTTATGAAAACCCTGTATGTTAATGTGTTTATGTTCGCTCTTCTAATTACAGTAGTTACTAATTAGCTAGCTTATCTGATTATTTTTAAAAAGTCATCCTCCCCACTCCATCCCAAGGGGTGACGGTAAACTTGAATATCATGAAAACTGATACCGTTAAACTTAACGACCTCGAAAACTATGAATTCAACGCTAATATCTGTCGTTTTCGATTACTTTTAAATCTCGCCCCTTCTCTAGGGAGTGGAGTATGATCTTGAAGTTGAATTAGATTAAAACAGTCACCATCCGTCTTACCCACCCCCAGGGGCGGATCCAGGACGGACTTCTGGAGGGGGGTTGTAATACTGCTACTTAGAACTACTTTTAACAGCTCCAATCTCTGGGATGGGTTTTATTTATATATAAAATAAGAAAGTTTCCTCTTCTGGAGGGAGAGGAGCGATTGCCCCGATTGCCACCCTGGATTCGACCCTGGCCACCCCAAAAACTATGAATTCAACTCTAATATCGCTCGTTTCCGATTATTTTTTAAATGTCCCCATGTTATTCTTATGGTGACTTCGTACCCCCATATCTCAGCTCAGGTGTGACCTAGGGACCTGGAACAGGTCATTTTGATAATTTCTCTAAAAGCTTTAAAACATATTAAAATTTCGTTTTTTCATTCATTATTTATTATTAATAACTGTACGTTAAAACTATTTTGTTTATTACAAACCAAATACAACTATTATTTAAAAAAAATATTTCGCAGGATTCCAAGACGACATGATACGTAAATGAAATTGAGTTCGTTTCTCTAATTACTGCCTTAACTTAGATTTTTGGGGAAATGTTATTCTAGCAACACTGTAATTTCTATGGATGGCAACATTGAAAATTCTTAAGGTTCGTGTTTTCTATTATAGAATAACATTATCTATGATTGTGGTAAGTTCCATTTCATTATCTCCTAGTAAATTTTGTACTATTTTAAGTGTGATAGACTCGTAAGCCTTTCCTGCGAATTTAGTAGTAGAAAGACAAAACCGGGCCCCAAAATGTTTTTACTTGTTCCTCAGCATCTATGTGAATGGTATAGTTTGAATTGGTTTTCAAATGCTAAATAGATTTGTTATTGACACAAAAATGTTTATTTCAGTAGAAAAAGTTCATAAATTCAAGAGCAAAAACATTTTTTCAAGGAGTATGCAAAAACCCGGTTTGTTTGACCTGATCGGACAAAACCGCGTACATAAAAATAATTATTAAAACGTTTCTTTTACAAGAAATATTTATAATTACTCCAAGAACTAGTACAGTAACCCAGAATGCAATTGGAAAAATATGAGAGCTTAAAATTACAGAAAATATAGAGGGCTAGACTATATTAGACCAATAACTTAGAAAAAAATAACTTTAGGTCACGACTTTATTAAGCCTAAGAACAAAAATCACAAACAAAAGTATAATCATGTTCGTTCGCATTGCTACAAGTTTCGTGTGCCCAAACTTTACAGTTAAGACATTGTGTCCAACCTTTTCCAGATTTTGATTGGGCATACAATTCATTACAAAAGATACGTGATTCGTCACTTTCCTCGTCATCTTCATCTGATGTTGAACCAGGCCCGTATCCAGGGGGATCTACGCGGGCGCCCCCCTAAATTTTTGCGGACTCCCCTAAATTTTTCACGGTAGGCTTGCAAATTAACTATAATATGGTGATGAACTATAATATGGTTTGATCGCCCCCCCTTGCTAACTTCAGCCGGGCCCCCCTAAATGTTTGGGATGGCTACCGGCCTGTGTTGAACTGTCAAATTCAATGACTGGCTTCCTTTTCGTCTTGGTTTTGACAGGTTTTCAGTCAAGGTCCTTAAACAGTTTACGTTTTCTGTTTTTTTCTTATTTCTTGACTTTTTCTGCTTCTTCTTGCTCCAATTCTCGCTTATGAGGGGACAAAGTAAAAATGACTGTCTTCCCTTGCCTCTTGTCGAACTTATTCACAACTTGTGGACCTTGTTGCACTGGAAGAGGCATTAATTCTGTTGGTGATATTGCAAAAGAAGACACATTAGCCTGCTTTACTGTCTGCGGAGAGTAACAAGATGGCTGTTCATCGACTTGATCTTTAAGAGTAAGTAACAAAGTGCCTCGCTCGACAGAACTCAGACAGCCTATTTGCTTCTTCCCGCTCAAAACCAGCAATATAGAGGGTTTATTGGGGACAATTAATATCCCAGTTTCATTCAGACTGTAGCAGAGATGGAGTGGGTCAAGTGGGTCAAGTTTTCTGAGTGGGTTAGTGGGTCGTGGGTCAACAGCATGTGACCTACTGTGACCCACCACCCACCGTGACCCACTGTGACCCACCACCCACCGTGATCCACTGTGAGCCACCACCCACCATGACCCACTGCGACCCACCGACTCAGTATGATCTACCGACACTCTCTGCTTACTGCATTGTGGACAGTATCTTCTGAAGACTGGTAAATTTGTCTCCGTTTTACTTTCAAGACCTTCCTTTCCCTCTCTTTTCCACTTGTTTCTGTCTACTTACCTGAGGTGAGTATATCTAACCAAGTGAAAAAAGAACTTCGGGCACTTTTGGATATTAATATTTTTAATTGTAATAATAGCAATACGACTTACACTACAACTTGGCTTTCGAGACCTGTGAGTTTTTAGAGCTAACTACTGGGAAAAAATACATTTTTGAATCACTGTAATATATAAAAATTGAATGTAACTATGTGTGCCTGATCATCACGGTCAAATTGCAAAGGCAAATGAAATTACTTTTGGTATATAGTTAGGCCTTAATCCAAATTGGGATGTTATATTGCTTTTATTATAATGTATAAAAACCTAAGGAGGTAGTGAGGATCCGAATTTTGCGGGAAAAAAATGAGTATCTCGCAAGCCGCTAAACTTACGAAGCTGAAATTCAGTGTATTAACTCTTTATTGAAAATAAACAGAATGTGTCCTAGCATTTTTTTAAATTCTCCTTTATGTGGGGGGGAGGAACTTTTTATATATGGAAAATTGGTAGTGAGTTGGTTTGTAAAAAGGATCGAAAACGATCGATGTTATTTCAGAAAAAAAAATCAGAAACAAAAAATACAGTGCTTGGCTTCATATTTATCCATTGCTTTCTGCTATAATAATTGCTAAAGCTTATGTTTATTATATGGAGCGCTCACAGCATAGGGCAATCAACCCATAAAGTTGTGAGAAAAATAGGCATAAAAATTGTACTGTAAGCTTAATTACACGGAAATTTTAAGTTTGGATTGTACGCATAATTGTATGGAAAATTTTACCCTTTTTTTTTCCTTTACGTTGGTCTACTTACTTTGATTTGTAACTTTGGAATTTCATCCTTTTTTCCACTGAAAAGTATTGATAATTCAGCAAGGAAATAATTATATGATGATAATTTAATTGAAATTCATCGTAATTTGGCACATGGCAAACAGCAGTGTGGTAATTGAAGTTGAAGAAGGAGGGAAATTCCCATTCACCTCTGAACACTTTCCAGGAACCTCGTTCCCTTTCGCTTTCTAGACGAGGGAGGAAACTTGGTAATGGTATCAAACCTTCATGTGTAACTACAGAAATTAAATTTATAAACAAATAAGAAATCATCAGTTTATCAGGCTTTAATTGATAATTTATTCACAAGATTCCCTATCAAAGGTGTGGTAGATGAAGTTTCTGTTCTACCATATATGGGTTGATATTGCCAACTGACATGGTCGATATGGAAAAGATGTATGGTGATAGAGAGATAATACTTCTTGCTGAGTATTTCAAAACTGACCGAGAAAAATCGGTATCAGACTTAAGTCTAGCAAGTAGATTGTCGATGAGAAGTTGCAGAAATCGGGTAGAAGTATTATCAATTTCCACGACAGAGTGCGAACGGGGATTTCCCGTTATGAATTTACAGATGACTGATATTAGAAACAGATTAAGTGCTCAAACATTGTCTAACGTGTTGCTCATCAATGTTAATGGCCCACCGCTAGACAAGCTCAAAGTAGACGAGTTAGTTATTTCTTGGCTGAAGGATGGACATCATTCCACTGCGGATGATTTACCGCCAAAAAGTTACCAACAGGAAATAAATCCGATTTCAGATTTGTTTTAAGGTGGAAAATTACGAGTTATAGAAAATGTATACTTGTATTACTAATGGTTTATTATTCATCTTTGTACCTACTTTTTAGTAACTCTCTTCTTTACTTTAGGTAAACTACTTTTGAATAAATATTCATAATAATTGCAATTATGCATATTTGTAACTTAAATTTAACGTGGTGTTTTAGTGATTACACAAATTACAATTATGAGCATATTTTATGGAGATGGTCTCACATAGGGTACCCGAGCACCTTTATACTCTATGAACAACTGATTTTTCAAGTCTTTTGTGAGAAAACTATTGTGAACTGAGAAACCATAACCTTTTCCATATTGTACAGGGGTATTTTCCTGCGAATAGAAGTTTCTTGTGGAATGCGTTCAGAAATTAACACTTGCAAGAATACTCTCTTAGTACAAGTATATTTTAGGCTCACACTAATTTCCCCCCAACTCGAACTGTTTCAATTTCCTCAGTGACAAACACTTTACCATTTTATATCGTAAAGGTCAGATCCACCGTTATTGTAACAGAGTGGTGCTTGAGCGATTGACTAGAAGTTCAAACTCCGATTAGTGACAGTTTCACAGTCTTGTTTTATTACAAGTGTAAACTCTTTAGTCAGTTCAGAAGAGGCCGTGGATCGTGTTCAGAGTTGATGACGATGGATTTTGGTGAGTCAGAGTAAGTCAAAGTGGATGAGAGTGGATGAGTGGGTCACGGTGGGTGGTGGGTCAGAGTGAATCACGGTGGGTCGTGGGTCATGGTGGGTGGTGGGTCAGTGGGTCGTAGGTCAAGTTTTCATTGACCCACACCAACTCTGGAGGTGAAAGTTTGTGCTTTTCATAAATAGACTCAAGCAGGGTGAAGGATTCATGAACAACATCAAGGTTAAAATCCTTTGCTGGGGCTATGGACGTTTTTCCTGGGTCTCCCAAAGACAGTTCTGGATTTCTGGGCAGAAAACTATATAACCACTCTGTTTCCGGCAATCTTTTCTTCTGTGTTAAAATTACGTGAGATACTTTTTTTTCGGTGAGTTCAAAAGCAAGTCTCCTAAGGTCTCTGACTGTTATTCTTAGCAATCTTTCTTCCATGGTAAGGATATGTGCTACCAGCTCCTTCTCCTGAGCTACAGAAAAAATGGCTTAAATCTAGCCAAACTTTTTTTTTTTTTTTTTGGCACCAGACTCCGAAGACAGAGCGTTCTAGTGGGCTTTTCTTATTCTGTCTTCAAGGGTACTTTGAGGAACGTTGAATGAAGCAGCCGCTCCCATTCTACCGCTCAGCACTTCTTGAATAGCCCCAACTATTCCTCTTTCTGATCAGCTCTGCCTATTTATTTTTCTCTCGTGTTTCTCCCTTCTGGGCATTATGCAATTTGAAAATATATTTAAAATAACAATAGTATGATAAGTTTTCGGCGGAAAGTAGATTTTTTTAGTCATTAATAAATAGGCTCTTATAAAGTTCCTATCTGTAAATACCATACTTGAGGGTAAACCCATCATTCAGGAATGCACTTAGGGATGCGCACGAGACGAGTCGAGACAGGATTTTCCTGACAAAATTCGAGTCGAGACACTGCTCTTCCAATAGAGAAATATACATTTTTCGAGTAGTCGAGACCACTTTTACAGCACATTTTCGAGACGAGACAGTCAAAAATCTTGTCTCGTGCGCATCCCTAGGTGCACTCGTTCCGTACTGCTTTCTGGGAGAAAACACTCCACATTCAAACATAAAAGTTTGATTAACGTTTCATTTCAACAATAATATGAGTAATAAAGATACATTAATTAACATTTGTACTATTAAATGTTTCCCATTCAGTTTCTAAATGTTTAGTTTTTGTTTTCAAATGTGATTGAAAAAGTATTCCACACATTTGTCAATATTAACAATTTTGTCTAATGCCCGATCCTCACTTCATAGTTATTAATATGGTATATGGTAAAAATTGAAACGTTCCGGTATTGGGTAATTTATGAGTGTAGCCCTGATATAATTTCATAATGAAATAGGCAAATATAAGCTACATACATGCCATGAAGGATTCGAACCCGTGCCCCTTAGCATTTCGCATGTAGAAGACGTCAACCTCATACACTCTTATTTTTAATTCACATTTTAAGTTTTTATATTAACAAAATGTAATATTTTATACACATTTTATGAAAATGAATATTCTTATTATATATACATAATTAGAGCAACCCACATTATGCTTTATTTTTTGCTTAATTATGCTTTACATTTTTCCAAATTATGCTTTATTGTTAATTTCAATCATTGTTTAACATTAATCATGTATAATGTATAATATTTACTATATATTAGATATTCTAAATATCTTGATATATTTATTAATATTTTATGCAACTAATTTCTTTCATATTTAATGAACTTTCTACTTAGTGCACTGTAAAGAGATATCTGCTCGAGTCAGCTTTTCTTATCATTTGTGTGCACCTTAGAGGTGCGTATATACAGAAAGGGAAAGTAAAAGATGCCACCAAAAATACAGAAAGTGCTCAAGTTCAAGAGGTACATATGCGGAGTTCTTGTGCACTTTTTTTGTGCATTTCGAATCATCATACATAACTGTGCAGTTACACTTACAAGGAAACCTATCCAAGTGTAACTCTGACTTCGAGTAGATATTATGGTCATTGGATACCTTGTCCCAAAAGAACGTAACACGAAAAGGAATACATTCTCGATCTCAACCGTTGCGGAGATAGAAGCGTGAAAAGTTATAAATTGAGCTCCATACTATACATTACAAAGTCAGATTCCGGGTCAGATTTTTAGAAAACGCTCGGGTAAGCAAACTCATCGAATACATATCAAATTAGTGTGGGGAGCCCTGCACCCTTTGAATGAAAAATCTGTGTCCCCGGGGTCCCAGTCGGAAACTCAAAATTTGCAAATAGAACCGGGGGCCAAGTAGCATATTGTGTGAAAGCTATTGTTAAGTAAAAGAACACAGAACAATTCGCAACTATCTACGATAACTCTGTGCAAACGGGCAACTGGTCAAAATGTCAATACAATCTACATCAGAAAATCTATGGCCACGCTTCTAAATCCGTTAAGTTGCGACAATAACAAAACAGAAAAACACGTTTTAAAATGCAAGGTATTGAAGTAAAGCAAATTGCTGCAGAGTCTCTCACAGAGTCGTACAACGGACCTTACCCAAGTATAAGTGTGATTTCGAATGACCATGACCATTGGATTTCGTGTCCTAGAAGAGAGAGGATACATTGTCAATCGCAACCGTCGTGGAGGGTGAGAAGTTCAAAAGGCAACGGTATATGCTTCGCGAATCGGGACCCCAAATTCGCAGATTGCACCATGAAATTTCTATCGGGGGATTTGAAACATAGTGAACGTACCAGAAGGTAATGTTTCATAGAATATTGGCACACAAAGTACCCTGTGACAATACAATATTGATTTTCAGCAATATGCAATTTATTGGAAGAATATGTGGATGAAATATAAGTAAACAAAACTATGTCCAAAGAAAATAGATATAAAACTACGCATATATGTGTTGCTATATTTACAGAATATTACTTCAATAAAGATGTGTTGGCTCGTCTCCCACCCCACTTGGTTATCGTTTTCTTTCCCGAGTTTACAATTATCAAACTGGTTTCCAACTTTATATTTTAACGAAATATTATTCTTGACCATTCCCTATAGCCCTAGAAAAGCACCCTCCGATATATTTTATTTCTGCACCATTATTTCAGTTTTCTCCAACCCCACTCCTCTCCAAGTTTCCTCACAGTTTCAAGGACACTCCTTTTCGTCTTTACCATCATGTTTCTCGTTCAGGAAATCCCCCGATAGAAATTTCATGGTGCAATCTGCGAATTTGGGGTCCCGATTCGCGAAGCATATACCGTTGCCTTTTGAACTTCTCACCCACCACGACGGTTGTGATTGACAATGTATCCTCTCTCTTCTAGGACACGAAATCCAATGGTCATGGTCATTCTATGGTCCATTCATCTCAGAGTTCTGAAAATTGCTGATTTTTTTTCTTATTGGTTAGTCATAATGCTAGCGTTGAACGGTGTTTTCTCTTATTAATAATCAGTGGACAAAGGAAAGGAGAAGATTATCCATAGAAACAATTAAAAGTATTGCATGTGTGCAATATAATCTTAAGGAATGTTCATGTTGTGAATTTTATGATTTCCTTTTGAAAAATAAACAAATGTTAATGGAGATAGGAGCATTAAAGAAATATGATACAGCTGAAAATGAAAGCAAATCCAATTAAGCATGAGTAATTTGTATAAGGAAGTGTGAATCAATGCAGCGTTTTAAGTTTATTATACCATATTTTCTACATATATAAAGTTTTCTACGCACTCATACCGTTCAAACAATGACTTTTGTTGATAATGCCAGGTTTAATAAAATATATAAATATTTCTTTAAGCTCTCATAATATCTGCCTACATTATATATAAATTCAAACCATTTCACAGTATCATAGTATGTGACATAACTTATTAGCCTTACAACCATCTCATCAACTCAAAGCGATCATAGGAGACGTCCTAAGTCCATAATTGAAGCTATTTTCAGTATACGATAATTATTACAGGTATATATTATTTCCGCCCATGTTATTTTAAACAAACGCCCTCTTTTTCAAATGAGTAATCTGGTCACCCTATGTGTATGTAATGTATTCAAAGAAATAAAAACACTGACCACGCATAAATAAAACATAAATGCTTGAAAGTAGACGAAAATATTAAATCTAGAACAACTGCTGGAAATAAGTTTGTAAATCATTGCCTCCATTCAGAGACCTTCTCCAATTATCCTCATTCCAACATCTTTTTCCTCCTCGGCAGGAGATCTTGCTCGTCACACTGAGTATGTATTGAAATTGAAACATTTGAAAAAACTTGAACCTGGCCGGAATTTGAACCCGGGGCCGCCGAATAGAAGTTCAATGCGCTAACCACTTACCTACCGCGTCACTACACCTTCCCACACAACTGTTAGCTATTTAAAGTCGTGTCATGTAAGACTATACACAGTATACTATTGCTCGTATGAAGAGACATTCTTTAGGTGAGTGACACATGACGAACCCAAGATTGTTTTCTTTAACTAAGAAACATGTTATATAGACCTTTCTCAATGTAGAAAATATCACGAAAGGTTCTGAAACTTGAAGCTGCATTATCGATTTTAAAGGTGATCCCGATTCACCCTACAATTCTTCCTAAGCTTAACTTTTAACCCTTTAACTGCCACAATGTATTATAAAAAATTCTGTCCCTGGGGCCAAAACGTAATTTTGATTTTTTTTCATTTTATTTTGATCGATTCTGCGTACTGCATGTGTATAATCTGGCGTGTTACACTTTGTGCATTTTTTCTTGAGGCATCAGGTTGATGCCACGTGACACCCTAAGATGAAAATTATAGGAACAGGCCACGCGGAGTGAATGTTGCGCCTCATTTTCGATAATAACAGTATAGAGAGGTAATGATAATGTAATGGTAAGTGATAATGTAATTGTAAGTGATTATTTACGTATGTATTAGCTAGTGTTAAGTAAAATTTCATATTCCAGCAATTGTCGTAATTGGACATAAAGGGTAAGCTGAACAGTCACACACACTGCATAGTTCGAGAAGCAAAGATCGTGGAAAGTCGCATGTGAAGCAGGGGCGGATCCAGGGGAGGGCGATCGGGGCGATCGCCCCCCCCAGAAGAGGAAATTTTCTTATTTTATATATATAAATAAAACCCATCCCAAAGTTTGGAGCCCTTAAAAGTAGCAGTATGACAACCCACCGCCCCCCCCAGAAGTCGGTCCTGGATCCGCCCCTGATGTGAAGAATGTGTAACATAATTTTTCATTCTTATTTAGCTTTTCGCTCTGAATTGGAATGGCCGCCTAAATGCTAGAATTCTCCATAATTGTATTCAGTTTCTTTTTTACTTGAAACCATATTTTTGTGTTTCGCTATCCATGAGTGTTTCTTTAAGATTCTTCTGTTTTCTTCAGGTTGTGATCCATTCAGTTTTTAATTCATTGATTCGTATTGAAACTTCAGTATGGATTATGAAACGGAGCACAAGTCTCTAAAGCAACTTGTGGATGAGTTCCTATCAGATGATAATTCAAGATGATGACTTACTTCATGATGTTTATCTTTCCGATGAATATCGAGTGTCTGAAGGGCGATGGTACGGACTCTTCAGAGCCTGAAAGGAAGAAACAGCAGAAGCGAAAGAACATTAGTAAACATTCCCGTTCCCGCAAACAATCAGGATGACTCCGAAAGTGAGGCCACGCTGCAGTAGCTGGACCTTCAACGCAAAATGTGTTTGATGTTGTTGTTCAACAAAGGGATAGCATTGCTGAGATCATTGATGAAGTAATTGCATAGTATTTGATAGGCGATGTTGGTGACAAGGAAGTTAGTGATGTTGAAATTTCTAATGATGTCGTTTGGGGACCCGTTGATGAGACTACTTTAAATAATTTTCCATTTACTGAAAGTAGACCAAGGATCTAACCTGAAATCTTCGATAACTTCTCCGATAAAGTGCCGTATGATTTTTTTCAAGCTGTTTATCACTGACGACATTATTCAACATGGTAGTAGAAACTAACAGACACGCCCATCAAACAATTAACAAGGGTCATAAACCAGAGTCCAATTACAATAAATAGGTCTACGGGGCCACTGTCTTTAAGATTCCAACAAACGATTCCCGTGGACTTTCGTGTTACCACACAGCATACGAAAGCAATCAACGTGAGGCATCCGTAAGTGCCACGCGGCACAAATTTACACAAACAATGAGACATAGCGTTGATGTCTCATTGCGATTAAAAGGGTTAATTTCGAAGAAGAAAAGATGGCAGACGCTATTTTCGCATTTTTTGACTTGTATCAACACGTGTAGAAATATCAAGTCAAGTTTATCTTCCATAACTAGTAATTTATTTTCTGAGCTTTGCATGAACAATTTGTGGAGTGATAGTAACGCATGAGATGCCTATCGTACAGGCCTGCGTTCGAATCCCGTCGTGGAAATTAGTTTTTTTTCATCTGATTTTATCGTTTACGTAATTGGTATTGCAAATCTATTATTGTTTTATTATACTATTCCTATAATTATTATTAACAGTAATTTTTTATTGTGTTCTATTCCAAAATAAATCATCCCATCGAAAACATTTGATGTAAAAAAATGACTAAGTTTCGCACCTCTTTCAGTAAAGAGCCTTCACTACAGGGAAATTAAACTACCGCTAATTTTAGAGTTTTTCTGTAATATCTTCAAAACAGATAAAAATATTCGAAAAGCAGAAACGTAGAGAACTAGACAATACGATTTTGCATGTGATACCGTTATCGCAACTCATCTATCTGCTTTCCATTTGCAATTGTAGATAGATTTAGCATTTTTTTTTTTTTTTGCGGGTTTTGTAAATAGCGGCATACCAAAAGCAGATGGGCGAATTGTGGTAAAGGTATCACATGCAAAATCGTATTGTCTAGTTCACTACGTTTCTGTTTCTCAAATATTTTTATTAGTTTTTATATATTTAACTTTATGATCAATTTTGCTTCAAAAATAAGTTTAGAAAAACGAACAAAATTCAAGGTCTAGGAAAAATCTTACTTCACTTCTACTCACGCTTCTACAGATAATCTGTTTGCTATCGTTAATGAAATATTTGTGCTTCTAAACGGAAGCTCTGTAAACTAAAGGACATTAAAAGCTGAAGTTGGTCCCCGTTAGAAGGTAAGAGATAACAGTAATCAAAGTGGGAATATAAAGATAAATGTTATGTACTTTTCCAGCTCGTCAACATCTGCACTGATTCAAATAAGCAAAAGGAAAATAAGCATATGTCTGAACTGATTCGAGCTAATAGTACTTATTTTGATAAGTTGTTCGCAGTACAAAAGTCGCTAGATTTGTAAATAAGTCGCCAACTCGTCATTCCAAAATCGCCAAAAAAAGTCGCTAATCGGAAAAATTATTTTTTGTCGCTATCCTGGAATGCGAATCCCCTAGGTTTAGCGACTTTTTCCCCAAATTGGCAACACTGGTTTGAACCCGGACAAGATTAAACGAAGCGGTATGGTTTGCTCTCTATCGGGTGTTGCGTAACTCAGAAATTGAAAATTTTGCCTCACACCTTTCAATTTATGTCCACTATAGCAATAGGCACACTGTTACATGTATTTTCATAGTCACTAGAATAATAAATATGAACATTGAAATGTAAATGAGAGCGTGCTACAGCGTCATGTATTGGCTGCGTATTGACCAAGTCATGCAACTAAGATGTAAAGAAAAAGAAGCTTGTAATGTTCCGGGAATGTAGCGTTCAGGAGAATAGCATACGTTTCTAAGTGTGAAATCGTCGAAAATGGTCGATTATTGAAGCATACGGATCAAACTCGTTTGCTGCTGCCTGAAAACAACTGTAGGTCTGGAATGTAGTGTAGAGACATGTAACTGTACTCATATTATTTGTTCTGCATTGCAGGTCAAACTAACAGATGCACATATACATGCTCGCTTAGAGTTCACACATGAGCAAGCCATAAGATTTCTGAAACCATGTAATCTGGAATGATGAGAAAGATTTTAGTTCGGACGAAGGAGTAAAACATTATGGCGGCAGGGTAACACGCGATATTTTCTACAGAACGTTCAGCCAACACATAGATAAGGCCATGTCTCTGTATGTGTTTGGACATGGATAAGTGCAGATAGGATTGGGAAACAAGTTGACGTATCATCTAGGATGAATGAACGCTAACGAGTATGTTCAGGTTTTGGAGGACTGTGTTGCTTATCCGTGCGCTTGGTCCACCCTACTGAAGAAATGCCAAAAATAACTTTTGTTTATGATAACTGCAGCGTTCATATGACACATATTACTACGGAGTAGTTAAATGAACACTCTGATATTTCGGTTTTGGACTGGCCAGCGAAATCTCCAAACTTAAATCCAATAGAGAACCTTTGGGGGATCATTGTACGGGAATGGGAATGTAGACAGGAGAGAGCAAAGGAGACATTGCTACAACGTGTGAAAGAAACGTGGGATAGTATCCGAAACAGATCACGAACACGTGAAAGACTGATATATAGCATGCAGAATTGCCTTAGAGTTGTCTTTAAAACACAATTGCTGGTGAACACATTATTAATCACTTACCGGTATTATTGACTTCTTATTATTAGTGGCTACCAATACTACTACTACTACCAGTGGCGCATTTAGGGGGGTGGCTATCGGGCCCAAGTCCCCCGAAATAAATTTGTTATATGCATGATTACATTAAACTTTGTCGGCACCCAAAAGGAAAATATAAGTGCTTATTTACGTGTTGTGCATAGCCCTCCCCGAAACAAAATCCTAATACGCCACTGACTACTACTACTACTACTAATTTCAGCTGTTAAGTATTGAAATCTTGGCCCCCATATTATCCTATTGTACCAATATGTATACATTAATACTTTTTAAGCATAAGAGAGCGCACGTTGCTGGGTGCCTTCCTCTAACTACTGGAATGATAGCTTTAGATTTATACCTTCCAAAGTTGTTTGACGGTAAGTTTTCCATCAAAATTACACTCAATTGTTGCTTTTTTTGGTCACCAAATCATTATAAAATTACATCAATACCTAACACAACGAACGTTGTTTATATTTATACAGTGTTCGAAGTGGAAAAAAAGCAGAGGCGGGATGTTTTATTACGATTTTGACTCGACATACCGGCTATTTAAATATTGAAATGCAGTGAGGGCATGTTGCCTAAAATATTGCATTTCTATTTACATAATGACTCAAAACCATTGAAGGGCTTCTCTGTAGTAACAGAGGAGGGGGAGAAGATATGGAAAGATTTTGATCGACCGCCAACAACTTTCTGAAAAAAAAAAAAGTCCCCTTGTCTTGTATTGCTGAGAATTATACTCGAAAATGCTCAAAAACCGAATAAGGATATTAACAATTTCCTGCGGGAAAACTCTAGGTCCCCCCACTCGTGTGTGGGGTATTCCAAACCCCCAGAAGGTCCACCCCCACAGCAGACAACCCCTAAATCCGTCCATGCTTAAAAGACGGCATTTGTATGCATTAAGGCAAGAAGATACATAACAAAGAAACAATTCAATACGGCATATCAAAATATACACTTGAACTTCTTTGAAGAGAGAACAAAAATGTAAGCGTTGTCAACTTAGAAATTATTTCTATATACGAAATTAAAATCTTTTTACGTGCAAAGCTATTCGTGAATTACTGTGTATAAAAATGTATTTGTTAAAGGTACGGTATTTAACATCTACTTTTCAGTGACGGTATGTTTTAACCATTGAAAAACCAGAGACGGTATGCCTTCATCACTCAAAAATGAGAAGCGGTATGGCATACCACCACATACCGTCTCACTTCAACCACTGTAATTATGTGAAAAATAATATATCGTTATCACTATGGCTTATTTTTATTTTTGATTTTTTCAAATAATTTCAACATTACTTTTTTACTACCAAGATTCTGTCTTTGGGTAGTTTGTAATTTAACAACCAGATAATGACAACATGTATGTCTCTGATACATTATAATTTTACTTAAAATCTCTATTATGTTATTTTCAGATATACGAGAAGCGTTTGATATGTTATCTACCTGAGCATGAAAATGGAAGAAACTTACCTCACTTTTTTTTAAGTGTTCTCTCATTGGTCTTCAACACACTTTGTCCAGTTCGCCTTAAGTAATCGAATACTTCCGTAATATTTTAGATTTTGATTTGAATTTCATGTCTTTTTTCGGCAGTGAGGCTATATAAGACATGGACCTATACAGCTTAAGTGGGATCCGAACCACATGAGCTTCCAATGGGAATCGAATCCAAGTCTCCCGTGCCAAAAGTGCGCCGCTATCCACATGCCCACGCAGGAGTCTACTCTCGGAGTCATCTTAGTTATGGAAGCACTTCGTTACAGGTTCTGTGACTACATTATCGTCAGGCAATCGTTGCCTGCTAGGGATGTGCTCGAGACGAGTCGAGACAGGATTTTCCTGCCAAAATTCGAGTCGAGACACGACTCTTCCAATAGAGAAATATACATTTTTCGAGTCGAGACATCACTTTTACAGCACATTTGCGAGACGAGACAGCCACAAATCTTGTCTCGTGCGCATCCCTATTGCCTGCTGACAAAATTTTTCAGATGTCGAAACAGAATAGATTCGCTTGTAGATAGGATTAGACTATATGGTGGATGGTTACATTCTACGAAGCCATATTCTTTGATGTCAGTCTGTGATTTGCATGACTTGCGTGCAGGCTTGTTGTTGTGGAATAGGAAGACCAGCCAACAATTTCTCACGGCGTTTCTGCTTGATTGTTTCACGTAACGACTATTCATCCCTTGTATTTAACAGAACTGTTGTGAATATGATCCCTCTTTACAACGCACATTAGAAAGTTGGGGATATATGCTTCCATACACGAAGACACAACATAAACATTGGCTACATTAATAATAATAATAATAATAATAATAATAATAATAATAATAATAATAATAATAATAATAATGCAAATACATCGTTTGAATATGCCAGCAGAACAGATAAATGAAACATTATTCCATTTTCTGAAACCATCAGAAATCTCGGGGTAATAATAGATGAACTTCTAGAGTGGAAACCTCGGATCAATGCTGTATGTAAGAAAGCATTCTAGTCTTTGCATTCCCTCACTATAAGAAAATTCTACCCACTGAAACAAAGTTACTACTTGTAAAATCTCTAATATTTCCTCACCTTGAATATTGTGATGTAGCTCTATCAGACTTAAATAAAGAATTAGCGTATCGTTTGCAACGTATCCAAAATGCCTGTATACGGTTTGTTTATACTCAAAAACGATCAAATCATTTAACTCCATATTACAGAAAGCTGGGTCTTTTGAAACTTGCCGATATACGTTATTTGCATCGACTCACACTTCTCTTTAAGACTTTGCGCTTTCAACAACCTTCCTACTTATTTCAACGATTGCAACCACCAAATGCTCACCACGATCACCATACAAGATCAGGTGTAAATAAATTCCTTTCTCTTTCCTTACACTAACTGAAATTTTACTCGAATGCGTTCTTTGCATCTACTATCCGTGCATAGAATTACTTCCACCCGGCATACGACAATCCCAGTCAATCAATCTATAAATATTTAAAAAGTCGGTTGAGCAGACCATCCATGAGTCTCTCTAGGCTTACTCATATCTAACACAAATGCTGATTTTTTTTTGTTCTTTTTAACTTTTATTTGTTCTTTAATACTCTAAATGTATCTGAATCTATCTATCTATATTAGGGTTGCCAACTCTGGAAAATAAAAAACCGGCACCCCCCAAATTCCCTATGATATAGGTCTAAGTGTGAAGTATCTATGTTCGGACCAGGGGAGGCAGGAGGGAGTAATTCCCCTCCCTCCGAAGAGTTTGGGGAATACATATACTGTAATCGATTGTCTATTAATATAATAGTACAAAACGTGCAAGTCTTATGTCGGTGGTGCTCTTGCCCCCCTTCAAGCGAAGTCTGAAATGATGCCCATGGTTCGAACCCATCCATGGGAAGGAAATATACTATCGTGAACAAAAGTGTATTAGCACTTGTACTCTGCATAATCTTTGTACTTTCGCTAATAATCTTAAGATACATTGTGCTATAAATGAGAAATTGAAATCAACATTGATCATTTTATTGTATTTATCAGTAACTGCCACTTCTTTAAAATCATCGAAACAGATGAACAAAAGTATATTAATCTCTATGTGACAATTTTGGACTTGGAAATTAAATTTATACATCAATGACAGGAAATTGCTTTAAGAAGTCATTTTTCACTCTCAATAAATGTATAAAATTCCTTACAAGTCAATTTCAAATTTTCCCTGATACAGTCCCTATCATCTCTTTAAAACTGTGTATACAGATGAATAAAATATGTTAATATTTGACAGATGGTGAAAGGTGACAGTTTTGGATTTACAGAATGAAAGTTACTTTTTAAATCTATACTTCGAACTAGATACATATTTGAAAAACCGGTCATAAAGGGTTTGTAAGAAGTTTGACCGGTCACCGGCTTTAATCAAAATAACAGCAATATATCCGACCAGACGGTGAAAAACCGAAAAAGTTGGCAACCCTAATCTATATACGCAAATAAAAATAAAAGTGATTATGTTTGTGACTTGACAACTCTTGAACCACCCGACCGATCTTGATCAAGTTTTCAACATAAGTGAGGTTCGGGCCTGGGATGGTTTGCATCATTTCACTTTGACAATGCAACTTAAGGAAGGGGGAAATACTTAAAATGATCGAAAATGACCGATATTAGGGTCGAATCCATAGTTTACGGGGTTCGTTGAGATGAACAGTGACACTTCCCATGCCGTTTAAATGAAAATTCAGCTCCGTAACTTCGGAGGGAGAGAGGGAAATATATAAAATTGATCGAAAATGACCGCTATTAGAGAGCGCTTCAGTAGTAATAAAAAGTGACTGACTAACGGAACATGTGCTATCTTTTCTTATTTAACCCAACGAAGCGGGTAATTCACACTAGTATAAGTTTATTTGTAGTAATCTAATTGTATATGTTATGTATGTGTGTGTCTGCGTATGTGATTGCGAATGTAATTTTTGTTTGTTGTATTATTTACTACAGTGCGTATAAATTCATGTTATATATACAATAATTTTCGTATTTGTATTAGTGGATATCAAGGGCGCCGATACTGGGGGACCAGGCCCCCCTATTGCAGGGGGTGCCCACAAGGGGGGGCTATGACGCAAACTGCCTCATTGAAATATTTGGGGGGGTTAAAAATCTATATAAATATGTTTGAGAGGGTGTAAAAATTAATCGAAAAGATTTTTTTTTCATGGAAGAACACCTACGGATAGACAATTGAGGAGGGTGCGTCATGGACATGAGGGGGGGTGGGCACCACTGCCTATTGTATTTATAAATATACAATATTTGGTATAATTTGAATACAACTTGTCTTGAAATCCTCATATATATATACCTTCTGCATCTGAATGCCCCCCCCCCCAAATTACAGAGAAATCGGCGCCCTTGGTGGACATGTGTCATTTCAATTATTGTTCTATAAATATTTGCTATTGTAATACTAATCCTGATCATTATGTAATACTAATACTAATCCTGATCGCATGGTCAAGTGGGAGACAAAGCGTGGTTAGCCTTAACTTTGCTATCTAAAATAAGACTAAATAGGTTTGGCCTTATGCAGAGTCGTTTTGACGTAAGATTAGAGCCATACTAAAGAGTTCGACTAACATGTTTTCTGCAGTAGACAGGCTTTTAGTATGACGCTAGTCATACTTCAAAACGACTCTGCATAAGGCGGATTAATATCAAACATTTTAGCCAGCTGAGACCCAACGCTTTTCTTCTTCTTAAAAGAATTATGTCTATACCTACAAGCTACAGACCTAAAAGCTAGATACAGACATTTTTCGTGTTGCAACGATATGGATGTAAAGATCGTAATAGCAGCTACAAATATGGAAAGGAATCTGTGGTCAAACATAACAAAAGAAAGACGTATTGCATCATTCAGGAAGGTAGTAAGGTGGAATTAATCTTCTCTGTAGTGTTTAACTTCTTTAAATATTTTTACTAAGTTCTTTTCACTTGTTGCTCGAACAAATACAAATACAAAAACAATTTACAAAGAGGCCGCACAAACCACCTATAAAGAAAATGCCTTGAATGGTGCATTGTACAATTATTTTGTTCACATTTTATATTTGGATTTAATGTAAATTTATGGTTTTTTCTTCTCTTTGACCACTTTTTCTTTTCTCTTTAAATAAAGAAATATAGGCATAACAATATTACACTACTCAAGCTAGATTAAAGAGAAAATAACCTTGACACAATTGGTCTCCTGTCATCGTCTTCATTCGCGCCGTCCTTCTGTCTTCTCTGGCAGTGATGCCAACCTGAAACAATATGAAGTCCCAATGTCGAGAGACAAAAAATCCCATTTTACATGTGAACTTCCCACGTTATACTAATTAAAAGTATGCTATAATATTAAAAATTAAATTTCTCTGTGTTAGTCACTTTTTACAATATCTAAATGAATAAGCCGTAAATTTCGATCTTTTTGAAAAATCCCATACATGCTGCTTATTATCCCTTTCCGAGGAAATGAGGTCACAAACTCCCACGATATGGGATTTTCCCCACAGGTTGGCATCACTGTTCTCTGGCGTTTTAGCTTCTGACATTGTTGCCGAAACGTTGACAGAAAAAAAAGTCGCTAAGCAAGAAATGTAAAGACCAATTTTGGGGTGGAAACTCGCAAGAAAATTTATTCGCGAAATTTCTTATTTAAATGTGCACTGTTTTCAACTTTCAAAGATAGACCCTAATTTTAATGGCTTACCATGTTTCTAACAAGGTTAAGTTTACTCTTACTAATATTATTACACTCACACGCACACAATATGCTCTAGACCAGTGGTTCTCAACCTTTTTTTTTTTTTTTTTTTTTTTTTACTGATGGCACACTTTACCGAACGTCCAGTGCATCACAACACACTTGTTTGATATTTTTATTATAAATAATAATAATAATAATAGTGAAACCTATTAGTATTTATAATGCCTCTATATAGCACTGGGCATTATTGCTACCGCTGGAGGTGTTAACTGGTACAGACTGTCTCGATTTCAAGTATTTTTTTATTAAATTCTTCATGATTTTTAAGTTCTAAAATTTCGCGACATTACATAGGGAACTGCGTGACGCACTAGTGTGTCGCGACACATCAGTTGAGAACTACTCAACTGCTCTAGACAGATATTTGTCTAGGGGACACAACCAATCCTTCAATTTGAAGTTCGTTTCCTATAGTTTTCTGTACTTTGTTCGTATTTTTGAAGCAGTAGCGTCAATTAGATTTTCCTTGAAAAATGAAATGAAATCTGTAAGTTTTACGTCCCACGTTTATGCCGATTAGGCTAAAGGAGATGGTGATGATGAGAGATGAGTGAAATGGTGGAATGAAGAAAGTGGGAGGAAACGGGAGAACGCCGAGAAAACCCACGAGCACGGTGTTTGTCCACCACAAAGTCCACACGGCGCGAGCTGGGATCGAACCAGGGACCCCAAGCACCGGAGGTGAACGCTCTACCACTGAGCCACCGCGCCCCCCGAGATTTTTCCTTGAATGTCGCTTTCATTGACTATATTATACAAAAACAGAGAAAAAAGAAACATATCAAAAAGTGCTGGGTTAGAAAAGGATAAGTTCGCAGCACAAAAGTCGCTGGATATCTAATTAAATCCTTAAATTGACATTTAAAAATAATCAAAAAAAGTCGCCAATCGGAAACATATTTTTTTTTCTAGCTATCATACAATATTGGTAATTTTGGTTTAATGTTAACCACCCCTGGCTTATTTACTCATAAACAAAATATTGGGGTACAATAAGACATTGACATTCTTAAGTGTTTCGTTCTCTGTTACTAAGTTCAACGCATATCCAAGATGAAAATCAACAGAAAATGATAAGAATGACATTTGACGTTTGGTTTTCCAATGTGTTAACGGTTGTGGTAACTTCAGTTTGATATATATACTATGTGATCAAAAGTATCCGCACACCCCCAAAAACATACATTTTTCATATTAGGTGCATTGTGCTGCCACCTATTGCCAGGTACTCATTGTCAGCGACCTCAGTAGTCATTAGACATCGTAAGAAAGCAGAATGGGGCGCTGCGCGGAACTCGCGGACTTCGAACGTGGTCAGGTCATTGGGTGTCATTTGTGTCAGAAGTCTGTATGCGAGATTCCCACACTCCTAAACATCCCTAGGTCCACTGTGTCTGATGTGATAGTGAAGTGGAAACGTGAAGGGGCACTTACAGCACAAAAGCGTACAGGTCGACCTCGTCTGTTGACTGACAGAGACCGCCGACAGTTGAAAGGGTCGTAAAGTGTAATAGGCAAATATCTATCCAGACCATCACATAGGAATTCCAAACTGCATCAAGATCCACTCCAAGTACTATGACAGTGAGGCGTGAGGTGAGAAAACTTGGATTTCATAGTCAAGCAGCTGCTCATAAGCCGAACATCACGCAGGTAAATGCCAAACGACGCGTCCAAGAAGCATAAACATTGGACGATTGAAACGTGGAAATACGTTGTGTGGAGTGACGAATCACGGTACACAATGTGGCGATCCGATGGCAGGGTGTGGGTATGGTGAATGCCCGGTGAACGTCATCTGTCAATCTGTGTAGTGCCAACAGTAAAATTCGGAGGTGGTGGTGTTATGGTGTGGTCCTTTTTCTTGGAGGGGGCTTGCACCCCTTGTTTTGCGTGGCACTCTCACAGCGCAGGCCTACATTGATGTTTTAAGCACCTTCTTGCTTCCCACTGTTGGGATGGCGATTGCATCTTTCAACACGATCAAGCACCTGTTCATACTGCACGGCCTGTGGCGGAGTGGTTACACGACCATAACTTCCCTGTAATGGACTGGCCTGCACAGAGTCCTGACTTGAATCCTATAGAACATCTTTGGGATGTTTTAGAACGCCGACTTCGTACCAGGCCTCACCGACCTACATCGATACCTCTTCTCAATTCAGCACACTGTGAAGAATGGGCTGCCATTCCCCAAGAAACCTTCCATTACCCGATTGAAAGTATGCCTGCGAGAGTGGAAGCTGTCGTCATGGCTAAGGGTGGGCCAACCCCATATTGAATTCCAGCAGTACCGATGGAGGGCGCCACGAACTTGTAAGTCACTTTCAGCCAGGTGTCCGGATACTTTTGATCACGTGAATTTCTACCAGAACGTAATCATCTTCATTTATGTTTCCATGGTAGTCTTTAAAATCATCTGGCCGAATTTCAATTTTTTCATCTGATGAGGACAATTCGACCAATTCTTCCTCTACATCTGGATCAACTTCATAATCAAAAACGCGTTTTTTTTTAAATTGTACTCGTTTCCCTCTTTGTTGTTTTCTTGATGTTGTACAGTAAGACATATCTCTATTTCGTTTGAAGGAAGCGTCTAACTGTACCCCAATAGCATATTATCAATGTCAATCTATTTTTTGGAAACCACGAAAGAGTTTAACTATTGACAATATTGTGCTAAACATCGACAAATAATGAAGCATTTCATGCTCTAAAATTAATCTCCAATTATTTGATTTACTTTGAGTTCTTCAGACATAAAAGAATACAGAAAATTTACTTTGTTTAATTGAAAATCACTGAATTTCGCTTCAGCCATTTGCTTACTAAGGTGACACAGGAAGGTCAACAGCTGCATGTCTGTAATATAGGAGGGGAAACCGTTCCCAAATATGATGTTTTCAATCTAAAGTGAAGAATTTTTTAAATTCGGACGAGCCGTTTGGGTTGTATAATTTCCATTAATAGAGGGATTAGGTGTAGCGAGGACGGGGCGGGAGGTGGATACATTTTGTAAGAGTATGGTGAACGGGGGCATGTTTGAAATGGGGGCTGGCCATCGACACGTTAGTGTAAAACACAGTAATTCACTCACTTATGTTGTGGGTCCAGGTAAATGGCAACGTTGCATTTTCATTTAACATTGGGCGCATAAAGAATGTACAGCCCAAACGGCTCGTCCGATTAAAAAAAAAGTCCTTCCCTTTAGATTGAAAACATCATATTTGGAGAAGGTTTCTCCTCTTATATTTTGTTGTAACTCTGATAAGAACAGAGTTACCCTGTCAGACACCTTATATATATGAAGGATCTTGCCCCCCTCAAGCAAAACCTGAAATGACGCACCTGCTTTTAAACCAGATGAGTAATTTATAATCACTCTGTATCTATCATTCGTCTTCTCGTGACGATGCCGTACATAATACTAACAATGATGTATAGTCGAAGTATAAACTAAACCGGTTTTTCTTATCAGCAGTAACACTTTTAAAATGGTATTAATGCCACACATAGACTGTCTGTGAGTCAAATATCCACCATCGGAAAGGGTTAGCCACTTTGTATTGTCACCAGGAGCAACAAGAAGATTGACCTCCTCTTCCCTTAAATGAAGTCACCGTACGTCTTGACCCTAAAGGAAAAAGGATGGTTTTGTTTGTACGTAAACTATACATCTATACATATATACTACGTGTAAATAACAGTACTTCTGCCTTGAGGACTATCAAAAGCTAAATGAACTATTATTCATTAAATAATGGAATAGTAATCTCGGCTAGCTCTTTTCTAGTTGAGCCACCCTGTAACATTTTTCGAGCTAAATACTACAATAAATGACGTTCTAAATCAGAAAGAGTTTCAAATACAACCTCAGGGTTTACTTTTTGCAATAAAGTTTTAGTTTTTGAATGAATAATATAGGCATTCCAGCCAGCTTTAGTTGCACCAACGTAATCTGTATCGTATGTGTCCCCGATATGCACAACTTCACCAGGCTGTAAGTTCTCACCACTAAGTTTCAACGCTAAATCAAATATCCGTGAATCAGGTTTCTCGTACCCAACATCGTACGAGGATAGAACAAATTTAAAATAGTCTCGAATACACATATTAACTAGAATTGTATCAAGACGACTGTCAAAGTTAGATATTACTCCCAGAGGGATCTGATTGTCACGTAGACGCTTCAGTAACTCTTTGGCACCTTCGCAGTAATCCCAGCATTCAGAAGTTGAATAAGCTGATAACATTTCATTGGTCAGAGAATGGGACAAACTTTTATCTAAATTCACACCAGCATCTTTAAATGTTCCTTGCACTATTTCTCTCCACCAACTTTGCCATGACATTCCAGTTTTAAAGCCAAAATTAGGATGTGCAGCACTTAATCGTTTCCACTGACTTCTGAAACTTGAGTTCAATCGGGCAGGATCTGCAGTGATTCCAAATTTTAACCCAAATCGCGCATACTGCTCTCCAACTGGCAAACGAAACTTGAGAATTGTATTTGTAATGTCAAAGGTGATCAAACGGAAGCGTCCCATCGTTATCTCTGTAATAAAAGAAACTATATCACTTAAATGAAAATATTTTTTTAAAATTGGGATATACAACAAAGAAGCTTCTACATTTAATCTGATCACTGCTTGTTAAAATTTTCAAAATATGAAAAAAAAAAAAAAAAGCACAAGAATAAAGTCTATACGACAATTAAAGCACTTTTAGTATCCTTGTTTCTACGACACGCATTCGGAAAGTAACCTCCGATTGGTTAATATGCGTGAACTAGTGAGGGCAGCGCTACCATCTTTGCACAGACGTGAGCGGGAAATCAGTTTGCATCCAGTCGTGGTAGAGTGAAGGTTGTCTGATTACTAGTCTCAAAATGTGTGCTGTAATAGAAAACCCCGCCAAGTGCGAGCTGTTTTACGTTTTCTTAAGGCAAAACAATATTCGGCAGCAGCTATTCGGGTGCTGTGTATGGACCGAGTGTGATGAGTGAAGGAGTTGTTTTGTGAATGGATTCGTCCATTTAAAAAGTGGACGAACAAACATTCATGATGAAGAGAAGAGTAGCGGGCTATCAGTGACCACTGATGAACTTATACTTAATCAGAAAATTAATGGAAAAGTTCGTGAAAATCGACGTTGCACAATCTCGGAGCTTTCCGATGAATTTCCACAAATTTCCAGGATCTGAACGCTTTGGTGATGATAAGGAGCTGAAAGATACGGTCACGTGCTGGCTCAAGGCAGTGGCGGATCCAGGGGGCGCTCGCCCCCCCAGAAGAGGAAACTTTCTTATTATATATATATATATATATATATATATATATATATATATATATATATATATATATATATATATATATATATATATATATATATATATATAAATAAAATTCATCCCACAGTTTGGAGCTCTTAAAAGTAGCTCTAAGTAGCAGTATTACAACCCACCGCCCCCTACTAGAAGTCCGCCCTGGATCCACCACTGGCTCAAGGTACAGGCAGGCGATTTTTATGCTGATGGAATTTCTAAGCTAGTGCAGAGATATGATAAGTGATTGAGTGTTTATGGAAACTATGAGCAAAGAAGTAGTTTTCAGATGTATATAATAAATTCTTCTCATATACTTTGGTGTTTCTTCTTTAACGAATCGGAGGTTACTTTCCGAACGATTCTCGTATTTACCTTATGATGATGATCATATTAGACCTGTCCTGACCTAACTGCATTTCTGGAACCAGCAGGTGTTACGCTTCTATGTTCATCGTAAAATGATACTCTTGTATGTATCCGAAATATTGGACAGTTTTCTGTTTCCTGGAATACAATTGGATGAGTTCTTTTTCCAATTTTGAAATATACAGGGCGATTTTTATAAACCTCATGGATTTCATTTGGGTCTAGAATTTCTAACTGAAGTCCGATTTTCATATGTTTGTGGTAAATGATTGAGGAAGGATGGGAGATTTATAAGACTAGCTTATTGTTTTAAATTCATCCTCGGTAATATCGTCCACACCTCAAGAAAACCAGCAAATATTTACCAATGTACCTTACACTTGGAATGAAGGTGGTGCGATGCGGAGGTTTGAGTTTTCTCCGTTAGATGGCAACCTTGCCACGGTCAACAAGAAATAGAAAACTGGGCCCTTGTATTGAGAATTGTGCTGTACAGTTGTGTGCTATTGAGTGATAGTGATCAGGACACAGTGAGAATATTATACTCTTTGGAGCCCGTGTGTTTATCATTACAAGTTTTTGGAGAACGGAATCTGCTGTTGCTACGCAAAGGACATTTAGAAACAAATTTGTCTCATGTTCTGCCCCAGACAGAACACAATATTGTCGTTAGTGAATAAATTGGAAGAAACAGGATCGCTGTGAAGTGGTACAGAAAAGCACCGGACCCCGCAGGCAGGTGTTGTGGAAGATGTCAGTTATAGACCCCTTAGGTCACCCAAGAAATCTCTCCGTTGTTTGTCGCAAGAAAACGGCTATAGCTATTTAACATGTGATTTATAGGTGTTGGCGCAAACACTTAATTTGTATTCTCACTAACACTTAATTCCGCTTCAGAAATCCAAAACTTCATTCCAGTTGTACGGTACATTGGCGGATATTTGCTGCTTTTCCTGAAGTGTGGCCGATATTACCCGGCAAGCATAGTTCCATAAATCTCTCATCCTTCCTTATCATTTACAACAAACCGCATGAAAATCGGACTTCAGTTAGAAAGTCTAGACCCAAATGAAATCCACGAGTTTTAAAAAAATCACCCTGGATACTTCATATGTTCTATTAGTCACTAAGATCGTATTCATTGGAATCAAACAGCATAGGGATTTGAAAAAGTTAGAAACCTACTCTATTGGTCGATGTTGTTTCCTCTCCATCAGTATCTTGCAACTAGATTTGAGAGCTTCAAAAGAAAACGCCTTTTGTTCTTTGTCATTCCTTCTTCCATACACATTTTTTAAAAATCTATTCTCAAGACATTGAGAACGGAGGAACAAAACCGGCCAATAAGGTACTTATTTAAATTAACGAAATCGACTTATATGCATTCATATTGTCTTTAGCAAGTCTTCTCGGGCTATTTCCCGGCAGGAGCTCATGGGGTTCGGATTCCACGTTAATCAGTAGGTCCACGTCTCATATAGCCTCGCTGCTGAAAGGGACGTTAAACTCAAAATCAACTCAACTCTTTTCGGGCTATCAGATATTGACGTCCGACGTTTCGAATGGAGACATGGCATTCATCTTCAGGGATTGTGATGTATAGACCGTAGATGTTGGTTGGCATGTATATATAATGACTACTTAGGGGCGGAGGTATGAATAGGCGCTTGTGATTGGCTGAGGGAAATGCTGGCTTCTGATTGGCTGTTGTTTCAACTCAGCTCCTAATTGGATAGGGTTTCATCTCAGCCCTATATGATCGGCCTTTTTCAGAAACAAAAAAGCAGACATTCAACAAAGCCATTTCTCGTAGCCACAAGTTTGTTACACCGTATCAAAGAGATAAGTAATGTAACAAATAAAAAAAATAACATTTCATTCTCCCCGTTATAAACCACAAAACGGTAGCAGTTTCGAGGAACACGGCCCTCATCTTCAACTGACTTGAATTTGAAAAAAAGGTTGAATAGGTTAAAAACATGTGAAAAGATGAAAGGATAAAGATCGTTATTCGAAGTAAACAAACCATTTCACGCCCAGGAAGACTATGGCGAATGAACCTATATTAAATACTATGGAAACTGCCACTATTGACTTCATTGTTTCTCCTTTCCAAGCGACGGCAGTACATAGTGAAAAAAAAGATCACACCATATTGGATTAATTTCCCCTTTGTCAAGATTGAGTTTAAGGTTAAATTTATGAATGTAAAAATATTAGTTCTTGCTTTTTCCATTACGAGCACATTAACAAGATCATAATCGTTAAAATTATATGGGTGCATGAAAGGATGATCCAAATTAACAAAAAATTGGCTACTTACTAATGAATCCTCCTTTGGCAAGCCTAAATATTTCGCAGGGCATTAACTTGCGATTGTCCAAATGATCTTAACGACGAAATACAATTTTTATTAAAAACAAGAAAAGAAAAGGATAGAAGCTGCGTACTTTACGAAAGTGGTTTAATCCAACACATAGATTGGTGCAAGTCCCTGAAACAGTTATTCACAAAGAAGCAAAAAAAAACTTGGATAGGAATTCCTTACTTTTCACAATTAACGACAAAAATTCAACGTATTCTTGTAAAGCAGAACATATCTGCTTCCAGTATCTGCCCGAAAAGTCTACACAAACACCTCACCGGATTTTTAAAAAAATATTTTGTTTACCCACTAAATAAGTCACGCTTTAATCGCGTTCAATGCGAATATGACTCCTCATATATAGACCAAACGAAACTCCCCGATATTTAATATTAACACCCGAATTAAATAACAAATTATACAATCAAAAAAGTCACAAGAAGAGAGCATGTCGGGATTGACTCTTTATTTAAAACAACATACACATAATATAAAACAGGCAATGTAATAGGTTTAGCAAAAACAGAGAAACAACGGAAGATTAAATAATTATTCTTTATACATAAATATAAACCTGCTTTAAATTTGGATACTGGCAACATTGACAGAATTTGGTTACCTATCTTTGATGTATATTTTGAATCTGGCAATAGTGACGTAACATAGACTTCGCACTTCTTTCGAGTCAGTTCAGTCTTTTGCGCTTTGCTCTGCTCGTGGCATTTCAGGATCTATTCTTTACGTTACATTTATTTAGTGGTATGTACTCCCTGTTTTATACCTTTTATCTCCTATCCGTTTTTATCCATGTTACCTTGCCACTGAAGATGGATTCAGCTGGGCGTTCCCGAAACGTATGGTGAATATTTAGGTTTCCAAGGGAGGATTCATCGGTAACGGTAACTGTTCAATTTTTTTTGTTAAGATCATAATCGTATTTCCCCCGGCTGGAAAGAAAGAGAAACAATAACAGTGAACAGTGACTATCTTCGAAGATGGACGTGAAGGATAATAACCATTTTTATCCTTTCACATTCCTACCTTTTTCAATCTTAAGTCGGCTGAAGATGACGATCATGGCCCTCAAAAGTGCTATTGTTTCGTGATTTACAGCGGAGTATGACTCAGAGGCGGACTGGCCCGCCCGGATTCCCGGAAATTTCCGGGTGGGCCCTACCCTCTGCAAAATCATTGTTCGATTAGTTATAACTAATTAGAAACTCCGTTCTCGTTCATAGTAACCAGCGGTGTAACTAACAGGTCCCCTGCCCAACCCGTAGTCTTGTTGTAGCCGAAAATCAATCAGGCAATTTTAAAAAGTCTCAAAAATACATGTAAGTTATTAACTCGAAAATGTAATCTCGTCTGTAATTTATGTATTCAATAATGTGATGTGCAATCGATAACTATATATAAAGAGCACGGAGCTGATTCTCCTATGGTAAGGAAACCGTGTTAGACATGGGAGTTGTTGAACGCGAGTGGTGGCGATAAATAATGGTCCCCTGAGAACAGCGGTGATATCAGAAAACAGGCCCGAAACCCCAGAAATCGGGTCCCGAAGTTTCGAGCTTGGGTCCCTTATATTCATAAAAGAAATATGTAGTTCTTGGACGTGGGAAGAGGCACTGGAGAAGTCGTGGTTTCCTGAATACAGCAGTGATGTCACAAATCGAGCCCGGGGCCCAGATATTGGGCCTCGAAAGTATATGGTCGGGTCCCTTCTTTTCACCAATGAAGCATGGTGTTTTTGGACGTGGGTGGTTGTATTGAAAAGGGTCGGTTTTTCCTTAGCACACCGGTGATGTAAATCTGGCCCGGGACCCGAAGCCCAAGAAATAGGGCCTCAAAGAATGTTCATGACATATTCTCCATGCTTTTTGCTCACAAAAGTAAGTTTCTTTATTATCTTCTCTGAATGTTATTCAACCGGACAATACTGTGATGTTGCATGTCAGTAAGGAACAGCGCAATATATTTGATATTGCATAGATGGGACCTGAGCCCAAACATGTGGGACTCGAATTCTTGGGTTTCTGGTCACGGGATTGATTTCTAACATCACTGCTGTACTCAGTGGACCCGGTTCTTTGCAACGCCACAACTCGCTTTTCCAACTCCATGTCTAACACAATTTCTTTACTGTAGGGGGATTTTCATGGAATATTCTCCATGTTCTTATCCAAGAGTAACAAAGACATTACAAGGCTGTGGGAATTAACAGGGCATTAGACTGGAACAATTTCTTTTCATTGTGTATATATAAAGCACACGCGAAATAGTAAACTCAAATCGAAATTCATCACTCCTTCAAAATTTTTATTTTTTAACTTATGATTTTTATTTTATTTTTCTATTTGTTTTTAAAACTCGGTTAGAAGGAGATCTCCATTAAAAAAAAAAAGTTCGAGTCGATAAAGAGGAAGACGGATAGCAAGATTGGGTTTCTAATTCGGTATATTTAACAATAGTGGACGAATATTGATGGAGGCCCATTTACGAATATTGCGGAAGGTTGGGAGCACGCGGTCTTAGTTACGCTATTAATAGTAACATTAAAAAATATATAATTTGAATTATAAGTGTATTATGTGGAATAACTCATCCTAGGGAAATATATGGACTACACAGGTCATATGGGTCTTTAATGAGGGGGCCACCGAAGCAAACAGAACACGGAAAGATATTGCAATTAATCATTTTCGTAACTCGGAACCCGATTAACCAGGGGTGCCCACAAAGGGGGGCTATGACGCAAACTGCGTCATTGAAATATTTGGGGGGAAGGGTTAAAAATCTATATAAATATGTTTGAGGGGGTGTAAAAATTAATCGAAAAGATTTTTTTTTTTTTTATGGAAGAACACTTACGGATAGACAATTTAGGGGTGGTGGTGCGTCATGGATATGAGGGGGGTGGGCACCACTGGATTAACGATGAGCTTTTTGGTATTTTCTTAACACTTCATTTCTTAACATAGCGATTAGCAATAAAGCATAAGCTCATCGTTTCCAATCCTTAGAAAATAAACTTTACAATCATAATATCACACTTTTTTTTTTTTTTTTTTTTTTTAAAGTTGCAACACCGATTATTTTCGCAACCATCTGAAACCTCGAGAAGATAATTAAAAAAAAAGCTCATTTTTGTAACCAGAACTTGTTCTTTTTTAAAGGTAGAATTGAAAAGTTTAAAAAATAAACACCATTATAGCTAAGTAAACACTATTCGGAATATTCTAGTTCAGTTTGAGTACAATTCCGCTAGGTTTGCGAACCATTGCTAACAGTGTAGTGTTGCTAAGCGTGTAGAACGCATACAGCTGCAAATCTGTGACGCCTAAAGTGTGGTAAGGATTATGCTCTATATTCGATACTCTAAGCGTAGAACTGTTTCATTTGGCGAATTTGGTTTTCTACAAAATCCGAAAGTGATGGAATCGAGAAAAGGTACACCATTAATACAAAATGGAAAAAAGACAAATCTGGATATCAGAAACATAAAGAAACAAAGAATAATTCACTTTTCGCACCTGGAAGTGATCCAATGCAGCAAAAACTGCCTTTTCTACCAATTTCTCAAGCGGTAAAGGTAAGCTTTATCTTTATATATATATCTTTCATTCATTTATTTGAATTTGTGGGATGTCAGCAACAAAGGACTTTACCTCACTAGAAATAATATGGGGAATACATTATCTACGGCCAGTGCCGGATTAATCCGCGTGGAGGTCTCCAAGCTAGTCGAAAAATCGTCCCCTTCTCCCCCAAGGAAAAAATTAAAATATAGCTAAGGAAAAGTAAAATGAGATGAAACTTCAGTGTGCGCGCTCTAGTGGGAAAGCAACAACATTGAACTAAGTAGAAAAGTAATTACATTGGCCGCTAGATTGGAAATAACCATCACTACTATGTATTACATTATATGTATCAAAGTTCACACTTACACTGGACGTTTTATAGACTGATAGCTGAAAAGAAATGAAGTTTTACGTGGTAAATTGTCATTTTAAGTTCCTCTCTGTATAGGGAAAGGGAAACTTTTTTTTTTTTCAATAGGCACTTATGGCATTTTTGACCTAAGTCCGTCTCAAGACCGAGGATGAAGTTTCCTAACGCACGCCTCCGAGCAAAGGGATTGGGAAGGGGGCGCTCAGAGCCTTATTCAAGATACCATCCCGGCATTCGTCTGGTGTGACTGAGGGAAACTTTGGAAAACCTCAGTCAGAATGACCAGCGACAGGGTTTGAAACGCTCGCCTCCCCAATTGCCTGCTCCGAGAACAGACTTACGACGATAGGTGAACGCCGAAAAGTTGCACCTCCACCGGAAATCGAACCCGAGACAGCGTAAACAGAAGTCCGACGTCTTAGCTACTACACGAAACCGTGGCCCTCTCTATAGTTTTTCTTTCTTGGAGTTAAAAAAAAATGCAGTAGGAATATCCTCATGGCATTGTATTGGTTCTATGGCCTATCTTCTGTTTTATGATTCAGTTTCTAACTTTCGGAAACAATATTAAAAAAACTTGTAATCAAAGTCGGATCTAGTGGCGGGGAGGGGAAGGGGCGAAGGGTCGTTCGCCCTGGCCAACAAACCTCTTCCTAGTATTTGCGTACGCGTATTTGGGTAGAAAGCGGCAAAGAGAATCCTCCTTATGAAGCAACCTTCATCAAGCCCCTTAAGCATCATTCTCCGGGTGGGCTCTTGTACTCTCAGTCCGCCTCTGGTATGACTCATTACTTTTTATTCACTATTGTGACTGTTATCACTGCCGCCATATACTAAAAGGGGGTCCAATAAAAGAACGCAACTTTTGAAATGCCCGCCATTTCTGTTCTAGTAAGTTGGCAACACTGAACGTTACACGATTTTCATCTGTTGTCTTTGTGGTTAGTAGTCACGGAACGCCAGATAGCGCCATGATCGTCATCTGTTTTCTGTGTGCGGGTAGAAATGAAGCGCTTATCACATTTGTAGTAAGTTTTCACTATGACAACAAAACTGTTCTGTCGTCAAGCGGTCCATTCCCACCCAAACAGAAGACGATCATGCGTTCCGTAACTCCTAACCACAAAGACAACAGATGAAACTCGTGTAACGTTCAGTGCTGCCAACTTACTAGAACAGAAATGGCGAGCATTTCAAAAGTTGTGTTCTTTATGGGACACCCTTTATATTACTATAGATAAAGAATGCATTTATCAGATGTAGATCTGCTACTTTTTTTGAAGAATTATTATTTTTTTTATGTATATGACTGAAGCTTGTCTTTCCTTTCTTCTAGGATAGATATTCTTCATTTGCGCAGTATCGGTAACAGCTCATATTGCAAATGACACCTTTTACATTCAAGAAGGTAAGATAAAAATTTAATGAATGATAAAAGATCAGCATACAGTTTTAAGTGTGAAACTACATTCCTGATCTATGCATACGGTTGATAGCACAGAGTGGTATTAAACTTCAAAGGACGTGAAGAAAATTTACAGGAGGAATTTCTAACCCACTGAAGAAGACAGGAGATCTTGTCGAAACTATTGACATTTGTTTATGAAGACGTTTCTATTATTACGACGTTAATAGTAGAGTACTTGAAATAAGTAATTAAATTACTGAATGTTAACTTTTTCTCTTTTCGTTTCTCTTCTTCTTCTTTTTTATTTTTGGAAGTATGGACATTTCAAGTAAAAAGTTATTAGTTAGTTTAACACGCAGTTTAATCAAATGCACTGCAAGGTGCAAAACAATGAACTTTAAAAAAAATCATAACTATATTAGCCAACTTCTTCAAGGTGTTAATTTCTTCTTCAATAAGAGCTATTTCCTTCCTGGCCTCTGCCATAAGCTTCAACTTCGTCTTTTCCAACTCTTTCACCTGATCAGCAACCCGTTTTCTTTTCTTCTCAGCCTTTTCTTTATCGCGTCTGCAGCACTTTTCTTTGTATTCTAAATATCTGGAATGAGCATTTCGGGCAGCATGAATCATACTTTTGTTTAATATAACAGAATTTATATCACCATGAGCCTCAATGGAATCATATACTTACCTCATTGCTACAAGGCTTTCCTTCTTTTGACTTTCAACCAAGACGAAAGATCTGAGCTCCTTTGAGCTTTCGGAACCTGAAACATACTGCATCCAATGATGGTCAAGTCTGGTGTTTTGTCTCAAGTAAGATTTCATACACTGTCCTACATGTGGCAATACACACATTCGTTTGTAGTCTCTGTCAACTTTATCTGCCAAAGCGCCAGACATCAAGTTATACTCCACAAGTACTTCAAGGCATGCAGACATGCGTTTACACGTAAGATTTGTATGCATCATACCAAAAGGATTGAGACATGAAATGGCTCTCGTAATTTTGTACTTCAGACGTGACCTTTCCATGACTTTCTTTACAAATGTCTGTACTGCCTGACAGCATGCCTGTCGCAGCTGCAAAACCTGGAGAGGGGTGGTTTTCTTAATTTTTTTTCAAGGAACCCCTAGTCGAATAACCCAACTCTATGTCTTTCGCAGGAGTTGAGTTGATTTTAGTTTAGCGTCCCGTTGAGCAGCGAGGCAATGTGAGACGTGGACCTACTGATTAACGTGGAATTCGAACCACATGAACTCCCGCCGGGAATCGAACCCGGGGTCTTTCGCAGGAATTAAGTTGCTGTTGTCACTAATATCCACTTTACTTACTGGTTTCTGCACGACATCTTTTACAAAGCGACTCATGAATGACCGCATCAAATACGGTAATTCTGCGTATAAAAATGGTGCAAGCGGAGCATTCCTCTGAAACTCGCGAAGAAAACGTTCGATGGCAAAAGCAAACGATTGGACGAAAGCTAGTTTCACATTAAATAACTTGTCATTTACACGTGCTATTACCAGTTGAAATAGTGTAGATTTTGGACACTTCTTGTCACGAATAGCATACTCAACATACTTGATTAAGTTGGGTAACATTTCCATTGCTCTAGCTGCAACCTTAACATTTTCAATCCACCTTACCGAACAAAACTTCAAAGGGAAAACCCTTGATCCTGTGTGATGAATATAATCAGCCTGTCTTGCGGGAACGTCCTTAAGAAGATCATATATTGCTCGTAAAAATTCGACAGCTATCCAACCTGTTATCTTGATGGCTGCTTCAAACGCACAATGTAGCTTACGTAGCCCACAGCTACCTAAGTCTAAGAATAACGGATCGGAGGGATATCATCTGTTAAATCTTATAAACTTCAGATTAACATTGAGACCATCCATGGAAATCTGTATTATCTTTCTGAGATTGACGTCACACAGAATATGCTTAAATGCATTCAACAGGTCTGACGTGTAAGTGTTACTAAGAAAAGCAGATGCACAGTATCTGGAGGACACTTTATTCGACTCAGGATTCCAGAATTTATCAAGAATATCTAGCTGCTGCTTCTGAGATATCTTATTCAAACTTTCATCAAAACCTACAAAATGTTCACCGTTGTTCACAACATTTTTCAGTTCTCTGTTGAAGTAAGGATCCAGTCAATGAACAATTGTGTATGCAAGATTTGTTCGTTGAAGTTGTCTTTTTTTTTTTTTTTTTTTTTAATTTCGCTATCAGAAAATATTGTTTTAAATACACACACACACACACACGCTTAGCAGCAGTACGTTGTCGTAAAAAGAGCCCAACACAGCAAGATACAACAATTGACAACCAATAGAAACGAAAGCTGAAAAAATGAGAAAGTTGTTTGGACACCATTTCCACCCTGATTAAAATTACTTGCTAGACCAGAATTGAAAGGGAGTTTCGGGCAGAACCCCGAGAAACCAAACCATTTTTTTTTAGAGGTAGGCAATTTTTCAATCAATTTAGATCTTCACAAAATTTACAGAATCTATATAGAATTCCCTGACTTTTCCAGGGTAAATCAAATTCCCTGACATTTCCCGGTTTCCAGGTTTGAATGGCCAACCTGCATATATAACACTTGGCCAACTTCTTCCTTAGTTTAATTTTAAGCCTGCTAGTTACGAGTGATCTTTTCTTTTTGAATGTTTCTTTGTCTATAGCAATTCTTGATTTCAGTGTCCTATGTATAACATAATACCTTTCGAGCGTTTTATTTATTTATATCTGTTTCCTATTCGTACCGTTGATCTCCATATCTTTTGACTTAATTTCTTTTATCCATGGTATTAGAGTGGAGAAGGAATCGGATCCCCTCTCACATTGCCTCGACTAATGGATGGGTCAGGCCTGACGTATTTCTGCCAATATTTCCAGCATTATTTGTTTCCGGCAGGCTCCAAAGACATAATCTACATATGAAACCCTATAATGGTCATATTTTTTGTTGATTTTACAAATATTATAATGAAATAATGAAGGAGAGAATTGCATTTTTAAATTTTTATTTTATTTTATTTTTTTTTTTTTTACTTATACACTAGCTGAACCTGCGCTCTCTACACAGCGCATCATTCACATAAGAGAATGAGCCTCTTTGTCATCTCTCACAAGATCTGTACATGTCCCTTTACAGACACAAGTGAAGGACGTCTTGATAAAAATCGGCAAGGGGTACCATAAAGGGGAGATCTTTTTCGATATCTCGCATCGTTTGCAAGATTTGAGCCTACTTCCGGTTGGAGTTTCTAATTCATGTATGATCAGTATTTTCTTTCTTTTTGCATGCAGTATGTAATAAGCAAATACATTACATATGCAATTAATTATAATGTCAGTGCGTCTGAGCAGCGTCGTAACGCATCCATTTCTGTATTTCCGTCAACTCATGCAAAACCTATCGTGATGCAATTTTGCGCATGCCCAGGAGTTCCTTCAGGATGCGAAGCACAGTCGTATGCGCTAATCCGGTTTCGTGGGCGAGCTCACGAATCGTCAGGCGTCGATCACTGTCCACTAATGCGGCAACAACTTGCACTTCTTCTTCAGAGACGCTAGGACGACCTGTCCGATGCATGTCTGCCATAGTTTGCCGACCTTCGTTGAAGGCTTTTACCCACCGTGTCACTGTTCTGTACGGCAATGCCGATTCCCCACACGCATCTTGAAGCCCTTCATGACACTGTCGTGCTGTACAACCTCTGGCACATTCAATCTTGATCCAACTCTGTTGTTCCTGTTTCGAAAACGTAGTGACACCTTTACGTTAGACCGCTCGCTCACAAGTGACTACTTCCCTCGCTTGTGCGCCTGCCGGTAACGTGGGACGGGCGAGTCTATTTGCTCGGAGGCTAGGTAGGTATGTCAACAACGTGCGCTATCAGCGCCACTAGTACATTTCATTGCATAGTATCTCCACAGCAGTGTTGCCACTATTTAAGTTCCAACTTTCGTAAGTGCAGCGCAAGCATGAGTCTCACTCTCTCTTCTTGGTTACAAATCCGGTAGGAAGCAGTGGGGAAAATGGCTCATGAATTCGATTGGCGCCAAATGGAAGAATCAAGTTACATTTAAGTTTAATGAGGATTCTAGTTCTCTGTGGATTGTTTCAAAGTAATTAGTGACAGTGTTGTGCTTCTAGATGAAGACACTTTACTGACCTGTGAAGCGGAAGAGGACTGATAGTCCTGCAGAATCTTCAAAGCTAAGTAGCTGAACATTTATTTTTCCTAAAGAATATCCCCTTTTCAAATTTTGCGTAGTGTTTTGTAATTATTCGCCAATATATTCTTGGAAGCTACATGAAGTGTTTACTTTCTGTTCGCATCCCTAGATTTCATCATCTAGTTTCATCCAGATATATTGCAGATAAAAGACGCGTACGCCTCTCTCCTTACCGGCCAATGTGCTCGTTGAATGACCAGAATGTATGTTAGGTACGATTCCGACATTTGCCTGGTGTGAATGAGAAAAAAACGCAGGAAAAACTTTACTCAGGGTGTCTGGGCTGAAAAAAACTGTTACACCTTTCTGATTGAATGTCCCCATCGGGAATCGAACCCGGGATAACTTGCACGAAAAACCAAAAGCGTTAGCGACTACGTTACGAGGGGCACAATTGCAATTTCTTGTTTAAATTTCCAAAAGAATGAACTTGAAAGAGCAAATGGATCAGATAAGAAAGGTAAGGGAACCTATTCACATGAAAGTAAAACATATAGGGCCTTATGCAGAGTCGTTCTGACGAGTGATTAGTGTCATACTAAAGAGTTCGACTAACATATAATTCCTGCAATAGTCAGGTCTTTAGTATGACGCTAATCATACGTCAAAATGAAAAAAAAATGAAATCTTTGAGTTTTACGTCCCACGGTTATGCCGGTTAGACTAAAGGAGACGGTGATGATGAGTGATGAATGAAATGGTGGAATGAAGAAAGTGGGAGGAAACGGGAGAACCCCGAGAAAACCCACGCACACGGTGTTTGTCCACCACATACGTCAAAATGACTCTACATAAGGGGGATAGTCTCGTTATCCAGTAGATGTATTGTTTTGAAAATGTAAGTTTTCAAACTTTGAATTTAGTTTGGAAGCAATATGACGAAATTATTTGACTCATCCATTGGGGAACGAAATTCTGAGCAGTTGGTACCAGTACTTATCATTTTCGAAACAAGTATATACTCAAACGCTTTACTATTCCTAATAGAGTATTAACGTTTGTGAACTGACACTAGGCAAAGAACCTTTGACCATTTCATTTCCACAACTTAATTAGTTGGAAAAAGCTTATAATAAAATTTAAAAAATGAAGGAAATGGTCAAAGGAATGAATGAAAATTAACTATAAAAATAATCATGCCCAATCAACAAGTTGTTTATGCAAGGTACGGTCAATAAATAATGCACAATTCCCCCTACCAAAATAACTAATTAATAAACTTGCATACAATTACTGTAGCTGATAGATACAACATTTCCATTTTCAAATCTGCAATCAAAATTAAAACATAATTTTTATTCTTTCAGATTGGGAGCCTGAAGTAAATATTAGAATAGGACTACGGTCGGTGATTGAGTTGCTGTTTAGGTCTCGAGACATTTCAGCTACAAAAAATGAAAATGAATGAAATCTTTTAAGTTTTACGTCCCACTCTTATGCCGGCTAGATTAAAGGAGACGATAATGATGAGAAATTAATAAAACGATGAAATGAAGTGGGAGGAAACGGGTGAACCCCGAGAAAATCCACGCACACGGTGTTCGTTCACCACGAAGTTCACTTGACGCGAGCTGAGATCGAACCAAGGGCCCAAGCACCAGAGGTGAACGCTTTACCACTGAGTCACTTTGGTCCACATTTCAGCTACAGTAATTCATTCAAAAAAACTGCATCCTATATATGGTACGAAACCTTTGATAGAACAAGCATAATATAGAGATAGACTGGTGATTTTGATGTCAGTGACAAAGAGACACATGCAGACTCTCCTTCGCAGCACCACACCAAAATTTGGCTCGTGTGGAGGAAATGGTCAGGAATAACCGGACAATAACGAGTGAAATGATGGAAAGGTTGTCAGTCTTCAAAGGAAGTGTTCTTAACCTTCTTTCAGATCCTGGATATCGAAAATTTCATTCAAAACACGAGTCACAGCTTCTAATAAGATAAATTATGCAAACTTGGAACGAAATTTGTTTAAACCTCATCGAAGCTTTCCCAGAAGCACCTATTCAGGCGTTTCAGGGCGCAAAGTGTCAATGAAATGCAATGAACCTATACAACATCACCAGTCAAGAAAAGCCAAAGGCTTACCTTTTCCAAAGACAAAATTATGATCACCGTCTTTTGGGATCAAGATGGTTTCATCTTTATGGATATTCTTGAAAAAAAAAAAAAAAAAAAAAAAAAAAAAAAAAAAAAAAAAAGGTTTTCTTTATCAAGGAAAGATAGTGTAGGATAGGAAGCTAACAAGAACAATTACAACAAAAAGTCACTCGTATCAAATTTCATCAGGACAATGCAAGACCGCATACCGAATACCAGAGATTGACAAAAATTGCAAGATATGGATGGACTTTGATACCTGACCCACTTACAGACTCAACTGGCTCCCTCAGACCTGTTTGGTAGATTGAAAAAAATTCTACCTGGTACTCCAAGAGGTTAGAGGATGATTTCGCAAATAAGATGTAGAATGTAACCACGGTACTTTTCACAGTTGCAAAGAATGTTGGACCAAATGTGCAGTAGCCAACAGTTGTGAGTTCACATGTACCAAGTATCATTATTATGAGTTATCAATTAAAAAGTTATTAAGCATTGTGCATTACTTATCGACCGAACCTTACCTCCTATTACGTAATTCAATGTACAATTATCTTTGCATTTACGATTTGTATCTGGTGCAAACAACAACTATGTGAGAAGCTAACAGTGGGATTATCATCAAGTTTTGAAGGAGTAAAGAAGAAAAAGAGTCAAAAATTAAGATTAAAATTAAAAGGTAAACTAGCAAGGATACACTCCATGTGTAAAAGTTTATAAAAAATATTTCATTTTCCTATTTCCTCTATTGCAAGAATAATTCTACATTCGAAATTATTAATGGCTCAGAGGAACTTAAGGTAAATTGTAACATAAATATTGACTGCAAATTCCAGCCTCAAGTTACACCACGACGTTTTCCAATGTTTTATGTCTGTTTAGAACTCCTTTGAGGGACTCTTTTATGTGATGTATATGAACAGAAAATAAAACTACGAAATTTTAAAATAATTTAATCACAAAATTCATTAGATATATTTTCATTCTTCGATAGAATTTTAAAAAACTCATTAACTTAAGTAATAAAAATGAAAAATATTACATCAGATCCAACTTAAATGCAACTTACAGTAAAACAAGCGAGTGTACAAATTTAAATAAAAATCTTCATAATATAAGTTATTGGAACAAAATACATCATTCTCTTGTTCAAAACAATAAAATGTTTCTAAAAGTAATTCGTTATCAGATTCTTTAATCCTCCATGTATTACTTAAAGAATATAAAATATCTAGGTAGGATTCAACACAGAGCAACGTGGTAGAAGATATATATATATACTGCATATATCTTTGTGAATACCATTCATTTTGTTGCTTTTTAATTATTTTTTTCATTCATTACTGTTTGACGATGAGCTATGCATAAATAAAAGTGTCTTCTTCTTTTTAATATCATTATTTCTAAAGAGTATGTGTCAAGAAAACTACGATAAAAAAAATAAATTCTCATTTTTAAAAAATGAATTGCAAAACAGCAATATTGACCGACTTCTATATAGAGTTTCACCTGAGCTACTGACAAAGACTTTTGTAATTACATCACGTATACTAATGAAATTATTATTTTGTGATTAGAATATGCTAATTCCCGCATGCTCGTCTTAATGGTTTACGGCACAATAAGGTATTTTTTTGTTTTTCGTAGATTATTCCAACAAGAATGGAAATAAGCACAAAATAGTTATCCCTGAGCTAAGCTTATTTGATTCCCTAACAATAAAATTTGCCTACTACTCAGTTGTTGTGGTTTTGTTGCTGCAATTCAGAAATAATTTATTCTAGAGGAATTGATTTACTTTGATTATAATAGTAGTAATAGCACAGTGATTAGCTATACTTATCATCACTTGCTACACATTATCAGTTTAGGAACTTTTTTTTTTTTTTTTTAATAATAATAATAATCCTTTAGATGAGGTACATTCAAATTTTCATATGCTATGTAGCACGAACTTGCTGGAACACAAAGTCTGTATCGGCCTTGGTTTAAAGACTGATCGCTCAACAATGACATATGTAACACACATTGCTTTAAGGCTATAAGATACAACTTTGTGACGAAATAGGTCGTCGATAAAACTGTGCACGAGCATAAATACTAATACACTAAAAAATTAACCTAACTTTCCACGTGGCGATGTATTTGCAATTATTGACTGTCGTTTGCACAGAGGCATTAGCTGATGTTGCACCACCACTGTAACAGAGTTATTGCAACTATCTAAGCGAAGACATTACAGGTGAAGAGGTCTTCATGCTGTTAAGCAGTCTGTCGAGATGATAACGCTTCAAGAGCAGAGAGGGAACATAACAATTTTGGTATTACGCACTTACGAAGACATGTAAACAGATCACGCGTATGGTGAGGAAGCAATGTCACGGACCCAAGTTTACGAATAGCACAAGCGATTCACAAGTGGTCATGTTTCCACTGAAGCAAAAGAACATCCAAGGATGAAAATGAAATATTTTAGCTCAACGTCCCACGATTGCCAGAGTTCACGAAGAGATCCAACGAGACAGTAGATTACTACTTTTCTCCGAAGCTTAAACAGATCTTTAAAAGGTGGAGGTTTACTTCAGCGAAAAAAATGAAAACGTGCCCAATGCGCACTCTGAATGAAGAAGTTACCAAAAGAAGCCTGCAGAACAGTTTGTGCAGAAACAGTATGAAAGCTGGCAGAAGTATGTCACTACTCAAAGTTATTGCTTTGATGGTGGGTTGTGTAAAAAAATATGTACTAGTATTAGAGTTGACAATTACAATGAGTTATGTGCTTTTTCTGTGTATTACCTAAGGAAAGTTATTGAAGTCTGTAATAGTAAACCTTATTCTGACCCATCATATATATGTAGGGAATAAAATATATATTTCCTACACACCCGTTTTTGCCAATAGTATTCACTGTTCAGAAAGTAATAAGGAATAAATGGCGTGAGAATAGCTACTTTGTGCTTACTTTCCTTCACATCTGAGTATTTAAAATAAAACCTGGAAGGTGGAAGGTTAGTTAAATTCCTTTCCACATTTACAAGCATTAAAAATGCAATTATAAAAATCACAGCATAAAATATACATAAATTTTACAACAAATGGCACTGCAATTCCGGAAGACTTTGAAACACAACCTCTGGATTCACTTTCCGATCCGCCTCTTGGTTATTCAGATGTACAATATAAGCATTCCACCCTGCACGAATGGCACCCATGTAATCAAATTCGTACGTGTCACCTATATGAACTGCTTGACTAGGCTTTATGCTATAACCATAACGTTTCAAAGCCAATTCGAATATTCGTGGGTCAGGTTTTTGGTAACCAACACTATAGGAGGATATAACAAACTGAAAGTAATCTCTAATCCCCATATTGACTAGAATTGTTTCAAGACTGTCATCGAAATTTGATATTATTCCGAGAGGAACTTGGTTTGCATGTAGACGTTCTAGCAACTCGGTTGCACCTTCGCAGTAGTCCCAACACACAGATGTCATATATGCTGACTGAAGATCATTGGTTACAGATCGCAACTGATTTTTATCCATATGAACACCAGCGCCGCTAAAAGTCCCACGCACTATCTCACTCCACCAATGCTCCCAAGAGATTCCCGTTTTAGCACCATAATTAGGATGAGCCGCATTCAGCCGCTCCCACTGGGTCCTGTAGCTCGATGTCAATCGAGATGGGTCTGCAACGACTCCAAACTTAGACCCGCTTTGTGCATATTGTTCTCCAATTGGTAAACGAAATTTCAGAATTGTTCCAGTGACGTCAAAGGTAATTAATCGAAAACGACTCATTGTATGCCTGTAATAAAATATAAATATAATTGTCAATGATTGTGCAATTATTCGTCATTACAGACAAACTGTATACAGTATAACACCGATTTTAATGAAAGATTAATTTGGTCTGCAAAATAATGCTATATACGTAATGCATTTAAAGAAAAGTATATTGGTAAATTTCCCACATGTAACGAGAGAAAAAATAAAATGTCGAAACTGGAAGAGGAGTCACACGACAATGTAGTATGCCACCCCACTTTCTCAACATTTACGCTGAATGTTTAAAAAGGGAAGCATTAATGGAAACTAAAGATTTCAAGATTGAAGGGAAAATCATTAACAAAGTCAGATATGCGGATGACGCAGTTATTATAGCTAGAACCAAAGAAGGACTACCTGGAAATGGTGCATAAAATAATTGATACTGGGAAACTACATAGAATGGAAATCAACATCGAAAAGTCGAAAGTCATGAGAATGTCCCATGCAAACACGCGCTTACGGCCTGGGAAGCGTTTTGACGAAAGATGTTTACAGCACTAAAGAGATCAGATCAAGAATCACAGTAGTCAAAGAGGCAGTCAGAAAGATCATTCCTAACTAACAGGCTAGACACTCGACTAAAGGAGAAGTTGGTCAAACGCTATACTTGAAATATTGGATTGTGTGGTTCGAAGACTTAAGCATTACGGAAGTTAAAGAAAATGATACATTATATATTTTCTAATGTATCATGATCCTCGATTTTTGGAATACACTGTATAGTGTCTCATGTTTCCTAAATATCGAAATATTGCATATTAATGTTATCTATTTTGTGGAATAACCTCTAAAAATTATAATCAATTGGGTAAAACATTAAAATTTTGTATAATGTTAGGGTTATATTGTTCTTATCTTTTAGTGTATTTAGTGTAAATAATATAATATATTTGTATATTATATTATTTAAGTGTGTATTTTGTAGTTTTTTGCTGTTTTGTTAATGTTTCTGTTGAAAAATTGTCATGTGAGGTTTTTCCTTAAAAATCTCAATATTTCTGTCTTTAAAATCATCAAAATTACACTATTTTCAAATCCCCCGTTTTTGTTATCATTAAAAATTTCCTATATTTCGTAAGTTTTCCTTCTAATTGGCAATAAATTTCAGCGACATTTAGGTTCTTGGTTTTGGTTGGCCGGCATTTCTTGTGTCTTTTGATTAGTTCTTCATCCTTTTGTTACTATCTCATTATTAAGTCAATTAGGAGTACCTCTCATTGTTGCTTAATGTCTTTTAGCTTCAACAGTAAAAAATGTGGTCAACGTGAATCACTCGTCTTCGTAAATAAAGTAAAAAGTTAAAATTATTGCAAAAAATGATATTTTCCCGCACTTCGACAGATACAAAATGGTAGTCTAAAACGAAGTGAGAATTGAACTGTGTAGTGGTGTTACACTCAAAGAGGAGTCCAGTTTGCCAAAGCCGAGTACGACGCGGGGTTTAAACGCCATTGTTAAAGTTTCACTTGTGACAAAAAGGCTTCTAGTTGCAAGCACGTACAACTTACAAGTTTTTATAGAAATGAAATAACTTCCACTCTCTCTCTCCAGAGAGAGAGAGAGAGAGACAGAGAGAGTAAAGAAAGAAAGAAACAAAGTTGGGGCTGGTTCCGTTATTTAACACGTTGACCGCCACTATATATTTTGACCTTTCTCATCTGTGCGCCACGGGCAACAATCCGCCACTAATACTTTGTTTTAACCCCATAAATGTATAATTTTCTTTGTCTATGGTTTTGCATACACGCGGCGTGGATATTAAATTTTGACTTCTATGCCATATGTATGTAACAGCATACACACCTATAGAGCGAATGTGAAAAAGTGCAATATATATTTATGTGTACGGAAATTAATACACGCGGCGCTACATGGGAAAGCCGTGTGTATGGAATTCCATACACATTGCAGTCAACGTGTTAATCTTAAAGAAAGTCACTAGAGCCGTAACATCGACACAATACATCGATTAAGCTATCGACACCGACAGGACCTAATACAGGCACGTTGTGCATATACAGCAGCCATATCTCGTCCAGTGTTGAGGAGAAAAGGAGGTATCGAAGCAGCTTGTTCGCGTGTGTTTGTTATATGGGTTTAAAGTGGGCCTGTCAGCTGCCACATCAAGTTGCCGCATATGTCAAACATTTAGGGAGAATGTCAAGCATTGGTTCCAGAAATTTTATTCGGGAGACGTGCCTTTCAGATGAACTTCGCAGTGGACGATCACATGTGTTGGATGACGAGGCCTTGGAAGCAGCCATCGAGGAGAACAGTTGTCTAACGTGTGATGAACTTGCAGAAAGGTTCCATGCTTCAGCTAAACAGTCAAGCCTGCACCTGCATGGGATAGGAAATCATACAAGTTAAGCAAGTGGGTACTCTACATCTGGTCGCAACCAACAAGGTATAACAAGTGACAGTCTGTTTGTGCTTACTCACTCAGCACCTGAACATACCCACCTTTGATCGCTTGCTCACTGGTGACGAAAAGTCGGTTTTCTATGACACTCCCAAGCGTACCAGAGAAAAAATGAAATGAAATCTTTGAGTTTTACGTCCCACGGTTATGCCGGTTAGGCTAAAGGAGACGGTGATGATGAGTAATGACTGAAATGATGATGAGTAATGAATGAAATGGTGGAATGAAGAAAGTGAGAGGAAACGGGAGAACTCCGAGGAAACCCACGCCACGGTGTTTGTCCACCACAAAGTTCACTTGGCGAACCCTGGACCCCAAGCACCAAAGGTGAACGCTCTACCACTGAGCCACCGCGGCCCCAAGCGTTCCAGAGATTAGTTGTCGCCATGAGACCCTGTTCGTCGCACCTCAAGACCACCTCTATACCCACGAAAGGTTATGCTCTCTATATGGTGGAACTGGCAAGTGATGAATTACGGGCTCCTTCCACCTAGTCACATCATTACTGCTGATCTCTACTCTCAGCAGCTGCAAAGGATGCACCGTGCATTGCGGAAGAAAGAGCCGGCATTAGTGAATCGCACAGGTATGCTGTTCCTGCATTATAATGCCATGCCACATGTGGCAAAGAGAACTCAGAAGACCCTTCAGCAACTTGACTAGGTGACTGCCATGCACCATATTCACCGGATCTTGTATCAAGAAATGTACCATCTGTTTCACTTCTTCGAAAACCGCTTTCGTGGGAGATCTGTGGAATGCACTCATGGATTTCTTTGCATCCACGACCGCCGAGTTTTATCACTAGGGTATGGTGCAACTGCATGAACGTTGGCAAAAGATGATGGATTTTGATGGAGGTTACTCTGAAACCTAAAGATAAGTACCGTCCACTGTATTGCTCTTCTTTTATCACTGCTGTAGAAGGGAAAGGACTTTTTCGGTTACCTTGTAAAAATAAGGAAATAAAAATCGGAATAACAAAAGTCTCGGAGAGATACTGAAGTAATTTCCACAGAAATATCAACGGGGCGCAGTTGTACATTTTTGCTTTCAACCATACGAAGAAGACCCAAAACAAACCGGATTAAAAGCACGTGGTAGTTTCTAGGAATAGCACAGAGTTCTTCTGTTAGGTGAGTCTAGTAGAGACCTTCCTAAATCAGTTGCCCAAGCGGTGTCTGCATGGCAGATTAACGTTTGATCGTAGCGTTCGGCAACAGACGCTTACCAAATGCTTCAACAGGCTTTCAAGAAGGATGCTGTGAGCTGCACATTAGTTTTCGAGTGGTGTGGGCGCTTTAATCGTGGTGAGATGAGTGTTGAAGATCATGCTCATTCTGGGCACCCTTCAACATCTTAAAATGACGAAAAACATTTTAAAAAATTCACCAAAAATCAACGAGGATCATCGTTTTACGATTGAAGAAATTTCAGAACAGACAGGAATGAGTTTGAGCTCGTGCCAGCGGATTTGCAAATAAGGCGTGTTGCCTCTAAGTTTGTTCCTTGCTTGTTCATAAAGGATTAAAAAAACAGTATGAATTTGAGTCAACACTTGAAAAATCAAATTGAAATGACCAAAACTCTTTGACCAAGGTCATTGCAGGTGATGAGAGCACGCGAGAATGATAAAGAAAAAAGTTTTGATGATGTGGAGGCTGTAAAAAGAGCTTCGCAGAGGGATTGGACGATATCAAAATTAAAGAGTTCCAGAGGTGCTTCAAACAGTGGAAAAGAAAACTAGAGAAGTTGACTGGATTGCATCTAATGGAGAGTACTTAGAAAGAGACTGAAAGAATTTTTTAAAAAGCTTATTTAATTATTTTTTTTTAAAGAGGAAAAGTTCGGTTTCGGATTTTTTAAGCCTTGAATAATCAAATTGTTCCTTGAGTCCTCGGTACTTGTGAAACGCATACATTGCACGCTTTCTTAAATATACCAGTAACCTTTTTTTTTTTTTTTTTTTTTTTTGTCCAAGATCAAGACTGTAATAAAATAATGAAGGAACTAAACTGATACGTGATAATAATTATTAAAGTAAACTCCTGAATGCATCTAATTTCTATTAATGGCGAAATCTTCAATGGGAACCTTGTCTTTGTCAGCTTTACCACAAGTAAAATGATTTTTCATCAGGCTATATAATAGATTCCGTGAGATGCAATTGAAACAACAGTGTGGTTTATGTAAATAAATAAATCAGTGACAAAGGTGGGAGGTATCCATTGAATACTCACCCATTAATACAAATTTAGACGCATTGCTGAGTTTATCATATACATATATTTTTTAATTATTCGTATAGTCATAGTACTGTACCTACAATTGACACATGAAATGCACAACTAATTTCTTAAGTGTGGAAATGAAAATAATAACAAATAAATAAATAAAAAAAAATAGCTTAACGTTTCATTAAAATAATTTGTTTCCTTTTTTCATATTTGCACATAAGTGATTACTAGTGTACTCAATGTTTCAATTGTAGGTCCAATGTAGCTAAATACGGCAGTCATATTAACAATGAGTATGAATATATAATGTCTCTTGCATAAAGTCTAATTCTGATTATGTAATAATAATAATAATAATAATAATAATAATAATAATAATAATAATAATAATAATAATAATAAATATATTTGGGATTTATCGTCCAGCTAGGCATACTTATGCGAGAATAAGAGTCGAGATTTTGCGTTTTACGTTCTTACACAGCCACCAGGATACGAAGAACAGGGCTTAAGGATACGAAGGACAGGACATAAAGATATGAAGAACAGGACTTTGGGATACGAAGGACAGGGCTTACGGATACAAAGGGCAGGGCTTAAGGATACGAAGGACAGGGCTTAACCATACGAAGGACAGGGCTTAAGGATAGGAAGGAAGGACTTACTAGGGCTATGAACCACTACCGAGGATTGAATCCAGTGTAATTGGCAGATGCACAGTCCACCATGCAAAATCATTCATCACAATATAGGCTGTTCCCCACCATTTTATCTCGCCTTCAAGAAAGGATTACATGACGACGTCACCAGTACGGAACGAAGATATTTATTTCAAACATTAGGAACTTGAGTAAGCAAAGGCAGCAGAGTAAAACGCAAAAACCAGTGATTTTGTAAGTCATTGTAACTTAAAATGTCATGGGAAAATTAAATTATCTTTATTGGAGTGAGTAGTGCTTCTCCTATTATTAGTAGGAATAGTAATGTTTACCTTATTCACGTTATTTCCTTATTCTTAGTTTACTAAGCGATATGATGTTTCACTAATTTTCAGTTTAGTTGAAACATGTGTGGGGCAAAATTTTGTAAAACAATGAACTACCTCATGTTTACTGTTTAAGAATCTATTAGTAATGAAATTATATTCTTTTAGGAAGAGCGCAAAATTACCAGTCAATATTTTAGTTGACTACGGGAGTTCGAGACAAGATGGTGTGCGGACAAGTATTTGTGTTTTGAATTCCCATTTAACTCAATTTTCCACCTTAATTTATTTCTCTCTCTCTTCCCCGATATTATATATATATATATATATATATATATATATATATATATACATATATATATATATATGAAACCTTGAGTTTTTTTTTTTACATTTTACAGGAGAGCGAATTTTCTGTCGCAAGAAATCTACATGTATTACAGCAATCGTACCTGGTATTTGTGAAACGGCTGTCATAAGCAATAAGTTTGGCAGATACAATATAAATTTAGAAATTTTTAGATTTCGAGATATAGATCGAACAATAGTGTCAAATTTTCACAAAAACTTTACCCACGAAAACACTAGGAAATTGCACAGACATCAGACTTTGCTCAAATAAAGGCAAAGGATTAAAGACTTAACATGCATCACATGGGACGTTTTCCTGAGTGGTTTGTAAAAAAGCAAAGCGTAGATTGGGAAGATGTATCTTCTTCCAAAAAACCTTCTGTTCTGTTTGTTACATTGGCCTCGGAACATATACATAAGACTTTCTCCACTGTCTGTTTTTTTATTTGGATAAGGTTTCATCCTTAACTTGCTAGATATTCACCTATATGTAATTATTTTACAATTTTATCTTTTACTGATTTTTGAAATGGTTTAACTTAAAGTATTACCGTTATGCCCTTCAGGGTGACGGGGTCGATGATTGACGAATGTGAATGATTGTGAAATTAACTTTTTCTCCCACTTCGAATCGAACCCCAGACCATGTGCACCAAAGGCATACACATGTAGTAGTCGACTTGGCCTAAATTCTGCGACAGTAATATGAGATGCTATCCCATTTTATAAGGGTATAGATTTTAAAATTTGTTACTTGGTTTCATAAAAGGATTGTATAAGTAATCAAAGGGAAGGTCCTAGAATGATGGCCCGCATATATAGGTGTAGGTTTCATAAAAGAATTGTATAAGTAATCAAAGGGAATGTCCTAGAATGATGGCCCGCATGTATAGGTGTAGATTTCATAAAAGGATTGTATAAGTAATCAAAGGAAAAAATGAAATCGTTGAGTTTTAAGTCCCACGGTTATGCCGGTTTAGGCTAAAGGAGACGGTGATGATGAGTAATGAATGAAATGGTGGAATGAAGAAAGTGGGAGGAAACGGGAGAACCACGAGAAAACCCACGCACACGGTGTTTGTCCACCACAAAGTTCACTTGGCGGGGGCTGGGATCGAACCCGGGACCCCTAGCACCAGAGGTGAACGCTCTACCACTGAGCCACCGCGGCCCCTCCTAAGTAATCAAAGGGAAGGTCCTAGAATGATGGCCCGCATATATAGGTGTAGGTTTCATAAAAGAATTGTATAAGTAATCAAAGGGAAGGTCCTAGAATGATGGCCCGCATATATAGGTGTAGATTTCATAAAAGGATTATATAAGTAATCAAAGGGAAGGTCTTAGAATGATGGCCCGCATATATAGGTGTAGGTTTCATAAAAGAATTATATAAGTAATCAAAGGGAAGGTCCTAGAATGATGGCCCGCATATATAGGTGTAGGTTTCATAAAAGAATTGTATAAGTAATCAAAGGGAAGGTCCTAGAATGATGGCCTGCATATATAGGTGTAGATTTCATAAAAGGATTGTATACGTAATCAAAGGGAAGGTCCTAGAATGATCGGCCGCATATATAGGTGTAGGTTTCATAAAAGAATTATATAAGTAATCAAAGGGAAGGTCCTAGAATGATGGCCCGCAATATATAGGTGTAGATTTCATAAAAGGATTGTATAAGTAATCAAAGGGAAGGTCCTAGAATGATGGCCCGCATATATAGGTGTAGATTTCATAAAAGGATCGTATAAGTAATCAAAGGGAAGGTCCTAGAATGATGGTCCGCATATATAGGTGTAGGTTTCATAAGAGGATTGTATAAGCAATCAAAGGGAATGTTCTTAGAAAGATGGCCCGCATATATAGGTGTAGATTTCATAAAATGATTGTATAAGTAATCAAAGGGAAGGTCCTAGAATGATGGCCCGCATATATAGGTGTAGATTTCAAAAAGGATTGTATAAGTACCGGTAATCAAAGGGAAGGTCCTAGAAAGATGGCCCGCATATATGGGTGTAGATTTCATAAAAGGATTGTATAAGTAATCAAAGGGAAGGTCCTAGAATGATGGCCCGCATATATGGGTGTAGATTTCATAAAAGGATTGTATAAGTAATCAAAGGGAAGGTCCTAGAATGATGGCCCGCATATATAGGTGTAGATTTCATAAAAGGATTGTATAAGTAATCAAAGGGAAGGTCCTAGAATGATGGCCCGCATATATAGGTGTAGGTTTCATAAGAGGATTGTATAAGTAATCAAAGGGAAGGTTCTAGAATGATGGCCTGCATATATAGGTGTAGATTTCATAAAAGGATTGTATACGTAATCAAAGGGAAGGTCCTAGAATGATCGGCTGCATATATAGGTGTAGGTTTCATAAAAGAATTATATAAGTAATCAAAGGGAAGGTCCTAGAATGATGGCCCGCAATATATAGGTGTAGATTTCATAAAAGGATTGTATAAGTAATCAAAGGGAAGGTCCTAGAATGATGGCCCGCATATATAGGTGTAGATTTCATAAAAGGATCGTATAAGTAATCAAAGGGAAGGTCCTAGAATGATGGCCCGCATATATAGGTGTAGGTTTCATAAAAGGATCGTATAAGTAATCAAAGGGAAGGTCCTAGAATGATGGTTTGCATATATAGGTGTAGGTTTCATAAGAGGATTGTATAAGTAATCAAAGGGAATGTTCTTAGAAAGATGGCCCGCATATATAGGTGTAGATTTCAAAAAGGATTGTATAAGTAATCAAAGGGAAGGTCCTAGAATGATGGCCCGCATATATAGGTGTAGGTTTCATAAAAGAATTGTATAAGTAATCAAAGGGAAGGTCCTAGAATGATGGCCCGCATATATAGGTGTAGATTTCATAAAAGGATTGTATAAGTAATCAAAGGGAAGGTCCTAGAATGATGGCCCGCATATATAGGTGTAGGTTTCATAAGAGGATTGTATAAGTAATCAAAGGGAAGGTTCTAGAATGATGGCCCGCATATATAGGTATAGGTTTCATAAAAGGATTGTATAAGTAATCAAAGAGAAGGTCCTAGAATGCTGGACCGCATTTATAGGTGAAGGTACGTTAGTAGCCATGTTGGTTCCTTTCTTCATTAAAGCTCAATAGTCAATTTACATAGTAATGCAGAGCGAGCGACAGCGAGTGAAAGTGGATTATTTTCTTTATTACGACTCAATAGGGATGCAAGCCAGTGCTTTAGAACTCTATCGTAATCAAAATATATCCGGATCTTATTTCTCACATGTATAAGACAGAAAAACGAAATGTAAACTGTTCATGAAAATGTAATTCTCTTACATAACTAAAACAAGAAGCGAGTTGCTATGTGGAAGCAATGATCATAGCTAGGTGTTGAAAAGCTGTGCCACACGCAAGGCATTTGCTTTCTGCAATATGCATTGACTTTCACTATCTTCCTTCATGGCTATACTTACATCGGAGATGCGCCTACTCCCTACGAACGCATCCTCCTGCGGGCTCCCCTGTCTTGATTCGATTAGATAGCATTAGTACTTTTTAGTGACCACCTAGTTCACGTTTCTTTTTAAATTGGTTCGTGTTTCGTGCACTGCAGTTTTAAGCCATATATCCACACACTAATTAGTCCTCCTGTCAATCTTGGCCCATTAATGCAACTTGTCCCTTAAAAAACCTTCTAAAGCAATAACAGTGTATTTCCTGCTAAAAGTAGTTCATATTTCATGAAGTATGCCTCCGTAAAATGGGACAGGACGTAATATTAAAACTAGCTGAAGAGAAATATTGGCATTTAGGGTTAAGTTCCGAAGTTGGTCATCCGCTTAGTTTTAGGCGAATAGTGTAATAATTGGTTCTTTTCTGTACCAAAATTTAATATTTAATTCACATAGTATTGCCGAGCGAGCGTCAGGGAGTGAAGGCGGGTTAGAGTCCCACAGGGCACGTTGTTTTCTGTCTTTATTACAACTAAATGGGAAGAGGAACCCGTGTTATTGAACCTTGCCGCCATGTTGGTTATGTTACTTTTCGTTACAATGAAAAGTATAACTTTCTCCACAGTTATTTGCTTACCATACTTTCTGCAATTTATTTTTAATCTATTAAGCCATGACTTTTACTTACTTTTAATACAGTGTAGATTTTCCTCATTATCGCCAGCCGTGTTTAGAAAACAAAAGCTCATTACATCCCATAATCCTACCATGAAGTAACCTTGCGCCAAGTAGTTTCCTCAGCTTGCCAAATAGATCCATGTTTAGAACCGTTTATATAAGGAAATAAACATAACTTTCGCTCTCCTTATACATTATCAAGCACACAAACAAACAAATTATTAATTTCTTCCCAGAAAATTTCCCTAGAAACAGACGACTAACTTTGGAACTTAACTCGAAATATTTTATATTGGCGTTCATTTGCTTTCGATCTGCTACTGAGTTAAGACCTGAAATTTCGTGCCCTGGTCTAAGGAACTTACTTGAAGAGGAAACATATGTAGCTAAAGTAATAAAGTAGACATTGTAAATAGGAAAAGCATAGAACATCTTAACAGCTTACATGTATTCCCTCAAATTATTGTAAATGAGTGTTACGAAGTAACACCTCCCCCTCTGCGCTCTGCTGTTAACACCTGATTCTATATGCTACTTGCCTGTCATTATTATGACATGATCAGATACCTCACTTTTCTGCGGTTCACGAAACAAATAATCTTGTCCAAGCACTTCTACCACACACTGTGCTTCTACCAAAAGGAGTCATTACATGGTGCCCATCGCATTCTTAACCTATACCATGGTGGAAGTTAAAATGTCATGCGAATAGGAATGCATTACTCGTAGCTTTTCCAAATATTGTCCTCCACAATGTTAACTAACCCTGTAATTTAAAGAATAATATCTTAAAAGTACACTACTTTCACTGAATGTTTGGAGGAGTAAATAGCCAAAATAAACTACGAACTCCAAGAAGTAAGAAACTAACTTTTCTAGAATCATTTCCAATGAATTTGAAGTATAATACCACATCTTACCTGGAGCATCATTACATTTTTAACTTCCCATTAATATAGAACTTCCTTTCTATTCTTTCTATGGTCTACAAGTGCAAAGTACGATTACATTCCACATTCTGCAACCAAAACAACCATTTTATAAAGGTTATTTTCTTGTGGAAATTGACGCTAGTGGTCAAACTCAACGATTTCGTTACCTCTACGACATATGGATATATACTTGTGCCTGAGTTTTCTCTGGCTTTTTTGTATCCAAGAATATAATTTCAGTAATTATTTAGAACTTTATTTTTTTTCGTGATGGAAAAATACGGATCTGCCTGATCTGTTTTTTTCTCTTCGGAATACTCATTGATACGGACCAAAACTGATAACCGCTTGTGTTTTGTTTGACAAGATCAAGATCAAAAATGGCAGACGAAGGGTCAGAGAATTCATCAGAATCAATTAGTTTCAAGCCAAAGAAAAGGAAACCACTGAGAAAACGTACCGACTCATCCGATGAAAATGAAGAAAGTGAAGAGGAGATCAATGTAAGGTAATTCAATTTAAGATATACAGAAGTAAACATGGAATGTGTTATTGAAAAGTTTTTGTTTACATCTTATGTTCCTTGCACATTTGTTCTTCGGTGTAGTACTAGTTCTGATGTACAGTATATTATAGTTACAAATTATGGTAATAGGAAAAGGAAGAAATAATTGTCAAAGTTGACAATTGGCAATACCACAGCATACATATAACGGGCACGGTGCTCATTCAATGTTAGAATAATTTTAATGGCATACCTATACTGAAGACATTCTAAATTGGATGTACACAGAGGAATGCAAGCCCACAATCCAAAAATGGCATTACTGCTGTATCGCCGGACCACATGAAAATCGAAAAAAAAAAAAGAGAAAATATTGGTAAATGTTTAGTAAGTGGGGGCCAACACTTACGAAGACAGAAAACAACGTGCCCTGCGGGGCTTTATCCCGCCTTCACTCGCTAACGCTTGCTCTGCAATACTGTCTGAATTAAATATTATTAACCTAACCGAACGTGAATAGAATATCCCAAACAAGTCTGTTAAAAACCTAGCCTCCAAAACTAGACAATAGCCAAGATACTTAGTATCTTCCCAAAAATCGTTAGTATCTTGATAGTGATTATTGTTCAAAATACATAAAAGCTAGTGAATAAAAGACGAACCAACTTGTGCTAGGTGGCGAATATAAACATGAATGCCATGTAACCGAGTCAAGACGGGGCCGCGGTGACTCAGTGGTAGAGCGTTCACCTCTGGTGCATGGGGTCCTGGGTTCAAACCCTGCTCCCGCCAAGTGAACTTTGTGGTGGACAGAATTTTCTAAAATTGGTCCGGCGATACAGCAGTTAACCCGTGGAATGTAATGATATTGTTTTTTTTTTTTTTATGCCTTTTAGAACTGCCTGTAACCGATGTAAGGTATAGATTGAGAATACGGACCCAGGTAGATATGCATTACTTGTACCTTGCCATTTTGGCGAAATTGACTCTTAGTATCTTTGTCTTTTACGTATAGGGTCGCATTCATAAGCGCAGATTACGTTAGTAGGATTCAATTATTCTGGATATTAATATAGTCTTTGACGCGATAAGTATGGATTCGATTCCCTGTTTAAGAAGATGTGATTCGGGTCCAACGTTACGGTGTGGGTTGACGTTTCAAATAGTCTTTCTGCTGCAAGGGACATTGCACTTTGATCTGTCTAAGCTACAAATATACCGCTTTGTTCGGAAAATTCGACCAAAACAGCGTAAAAATCTCTTAGTGACTTTTTACTATTTGCACATTAATTACTTACAGATTTATAATGTAAGTGATAAATGATGTGCCAGTAAAACTATTATTCATGTTAGAAACACCAACCAATGCTAGTCGTACTTTAATTGTATCTATTCTGGTTCGGGGCTTAGTGAAGCTGATGAGGCACGCGAGAATGGGTCAATAAGGACCAGACGCGTTAGCAGTGTTGGAAATCCAGGTTAAGAGAAGACAAGTGAGAAAACCATGCGCAACAATTTTTTTTTCTTTTTACTTGTTTATTTATTTTGAAGATATTCCTGTAAGTATGATGAAATATGGCCATTACCTTCAAAGACTTTCTGTGATTTTTATTTCTTGAAAGAATAACCACTATAATTTTTTCCCAGTTGATGTGCACGTTAAAGTACGTTACTCTCCACTGTAGATTTTAACTCTTCTGTAGACACTACTTCAAACACGATATTTCTGTATGTACAAACACACATAACTTCCAGTTTCCTTTAAAGTTTTTCCAGGGAAACAACTTTTAAAGATGATAATTTAATGAAGCAACTAGGAGAAGTGGTGTTAAAGAAAGATCCCAGAGAGAAAATCTGATATTATATACAAAAATTTGCATAGAACACAGAGGTTACTATTTATTCGGTGGACGGATGTCCGTTCAACGTTCAAAATTGTAGGTGAATGTAGAATCACGAGGAACATCCAGAAAGTAACTTTTCCAAATGCCTTGAACAGGAACAAAACACAATTGAATGGAAACGTTTATTGTACCAGATATATGATGTGTTTAGCTATTTCACCACCGGAATTCAGACATATGTGGGATCGACTTGTCTATATCTGTATCATAGAACTCTGCCGTTTAAGATTTGGAACAACCTCCTCCGCCTCTCCGTCATTCTGAAAATGTTGATGCTAGGAGATGTAAGAACAGATGGTAATCGCGCAGAATGAGATCCGGGCTATGTGGTGGATGATCCAAAATGTCCAAGCCGAACTTCTGCAGGAGATCGGTTGTCTGGCAACCTGTTTGTGGGCGGACATTATCGTGCAGCAGGACAACACCAGCATTAAGCATCCCACGCCGCTTATTCTGAATGGCCCGTCTTAATTTCCGCAGTATTTTCCCTGTGCATTCAAAAACTTTATCATTGCTCGCACTTCTCACGCGGCGGGAGATGGAATAGAAACGTCCATCATCAACCACTGTCACAATGCTGCTGAGAGCACTAGGGAAGTTCCGGTGGCACATGCGCCATGCTAGGACCTTACTCCCCCACGTGCACGAAGTCGCGTCGCGCAACATACGGTTTCCAAGCTATGGGCTACGTGGGAAAATTATTTTCTGGATGCGTGTCATATCTTTGTAGAAGCTCTACTAAAGGTAAAACTGTACTTTTCTGCGCTATATTTTCAATTGTTTAATTCTTTTTTGCTTACATGTTTTCTCTTTCTTTCAAGGTCAAAGCTAGAAGAAATGAAAGAGTTACAGAAACTTCGGAAGAGGCCGAATGGTGTCAGCATCGTGGGCTTAGCTCTTGGGAAGAAAGTCAACACAGATGAAGTTGAATCAATAGTGAGTAACTACAATTGCAGTTTAGGATTTAAAGTATAAAAGGTATTTTTGTATGTAAACTTTAGGCAACAGCTTAAAAGCCTTAGTGGGTGGTATAGAAAATTGACCTATTAGCCTTCTCCTCCCACTACATGATAGTGAAACATATACTTTTTCCAAAATTCGGTGTTGCCAACAAAAGTCGAACTGGACGACAATTCTCGACGAGAATAGGGGGGTGAATAAAAGCTGATGTTTTCCGTCGCATGAGTAAGGAATGGAATGTCTTAAATGTTTTGGCGAAGAAAAAAGTAGTTTGGAAACTCCGTGCTTGGTGTTGCTTTGTTATTTGACATTTTCAGCCTAGAATATTTCTTCTCCCGTTGGGAAGAAAGGACCCGTATGCGCAGGCAAGTTGGTCAATGTTTGTTTATTTTCCCCTTTTCTATATAGAAAGAAAGAAAGAACCCATGTATGAATCATTAATCACAGTGTAACGGGGACCAAAACTATGGCAACGTCGTTGGACTCACATTAAGTTACAATGTCACTAGTAAGAGGATATGATTGTTCGGACAGTTCCGATTACCACCAATTTAGTTGTTGTTGCGGCCACTATGTGCAATTTTAAACTGCCATTTTGGGAGATATTGTGGCTCAGCAGTAAAGCGCTTTCCCTGGTGGAGAAGTCTCTCGTACAATCCTACACGATTTAAGCTGTTGTTCCTTTGTTGTGGTAAGTTTCCGTGTAGTTTTTATTTTCTTTTCTTTTTTTTTTTTTTTTTTTTTATTCATTTTCATCTCATCAATTCCTTGGTGGTTTAATTTTACGCATCTTGTACTAATAGGTTATAAATTACATAAATTAATCTGTTTTGTTACATTGTATTTTCGTGAATCTTTATTTAGTACCTGTATATTTTAACTACCAACTTTCCTGTACCGTCGTCAGGGGTTACATCTTGAATCTTCTGTATACGGATAAATAAGAATTTCTAAATTTCCTGTTCTTCTCATTATGTGCCTACAACTGTAGACCGACTATAAAATTTGTGCTCAGTGCCAAAATGAAAGTGTTGAGTAAAAAGCCCAGATTTTACTTCAGAACTAGTGGACATAGGTCCACGTGCACTCTTCTGGCCATTATTTGAACTACTTCACAGTGAATACTAGATTGCCAGTTTTTCACTGAGCAGTGTTAGGCACATAGGCCATATTTTAACGTTAAAACGAAGTTTTCCATTTTTGACACTTGACACGGATTTTATATTCAGTCTACAATTTATAATTGAATTTGTGAGAAAACACTGAATATATACGATATTATAAGAACCTCGAATGTGTTAGTCTGCTGTGCTCACTGTTCACATGTGTTAGTCTGCTGTTACTTAGTGTTGTACTCTGTAGGGAAGAAACTTGGACATTACACTAATGAAATTTGGGTGTGGAGAAGAACGGACAAAATTAACTGGATTGAACGGAAAACGAATGAAGAAGTGTTAGAGATAGTAGGAAAGGAAAGAGCAATTTTAGATTCAATTAGAGAGGGGAAGAGAGACTGGTTGAGACATAGGCTGAAATGGTATCGTATCCTGAAGGACGTGAAAGAAAGTACAGTGGAAGGATAAATGAGGGATTGATGGATGGTATTAAAACGAAGAGATTTGCTGAGATTTTAGCCATATGACTTTGCTGAACAGATGAGGTCATTTATATGAAGGTGAAATCACTTTATTTAAAAAAGAAAATCTTGCTTGTTAGGTGCAGAGGTTCTTTAATTGAAAAAAAAAAAAAAAAATCATGGTTACCAATCTTGTTGATTTAGAAGGAATTTTACTTCCTTAGAATTTAAGAAAAATGTAACTGATTTTGAAGGCAGCTAAAGGTATGAATATGTGACGTTTAGTAATACATGATTACGTTAATAGTTTCAGTCTTTATTAAACATCCCTCGTGCGTAGAGATACAGAGCGGCGCAGGGAAACGGGAAATTTTTAATCTAGAATTAGCAACACTGTTTGGCCGGCATTTGTTTGGGATCAGTAAAACAATATTGAGAACCTTTTAGTAACAATGAAGTGTTCAAGTTGTCCGGAACATGTGTTCGCTGTGAAAGCATTTGATAAGAACGGTGACATTCTATGACCTCCGAGATCCACTGAACTCTGTGTGTGCGATTTCTCTCTACGGCAAATCTATGGGGACATCTCGAAAGCCAAGAGTACAGTGCACGTCCTGCTACCATCATTGAACTGAAACAGAGGATTAAAGAACTCACTGGCGTTTTCCAGGTTATAATATACTAAGCATTCCAGCGAATTTTCAGGGCATACTGTCATAAGTGTACGCCGAGATGGAGCACATTTATCCGATATCGTCTTCAAGAAGTAACGTGCCGTAGCTAATGTCATTGCTAATGACATACTATTTACATGCATCTTAGTCATTAAATGTATTTTTTCCTGTGTTGATTAGTGTATTTTATGTCAATTGAAATTTTCTCGTTTTCCTGCGGCACCCTATATTTAATTATTGTTGATTACTGTTTTTCTCCGAGGATTGTCTAGATTTTTATACCATTTCTTTGTAGACTGATCCATTCAAAGTGAAAACTGGTGGCCTCGTCGATATGAAAGCCTTGAAGAGTGGGAAAGTAAAGCGAGTGGACGATGCTTATGATACGGGCATTGGAACGCAGTTCTCAGCAGAAACCAACACTAGGGATGAAGATGAGGAAATGTGAGTATATTTCGGATTTGGTTGATATTGAAGCTAGGTCTGGTAGAATGTTTTTTTTTCTTTCTTCTTCTTATGATGGTGGGGGACTCGGTGGCTCAGTGGTAGAGTGCTCACTTATGGTGCGTGGGGTCCCTGGTTCAATCCCCGTCCAAGTAAGTTTTTGGTAGGAAACATTCATGGGTTTTCTCGGGGTATTTCCGTTTCCTCCCACTTTCTCATTCCACCAATTCTTCAGTCATTCACTTGCCTTAATCATCGTCTTCCTTAGCCTAAAGAGCATAATCGTGGTTTGTTAAACTCGTGGTTACACCGATCCTGCTTGTGTAAAAGAACCAACTTCTTAGTCTTTTTCCCCCTACCGTTATTTCAGTGCTGCAAATATTTTTTTTTTTTTTTTAAGGAATTTATGTTTAATCGTGTGTAATTTGTGTTTAATAGGAGTTCAGGTAAGAATAGTTACCAGATGTCCTGCTTTTGCCAGACATGCTCTCTCTTTTAGGACTTAAAAATGGTCCCGGCGGATTTTAAACACCCAAGCGTGCCACACGACTACAGTGCCACTTCCTGGTATATATGTATATGTTGTAACAGCTGTTCTGTATACCGTAGAAATAATAAATAGTAATTTATACAGCCACTTTATGGTTGACGCGCTTAGACCTGTGATGTAGTTCTGGAATTCAGCTTTCTTGGAGACCGAGATTGTGCAGTGGGGAGTGACACTATGTCACGCATCTTACGTTGTGTCAGAAAATTTACATATTTCTTCCCCTTGTTTACATAATAATAATCTTTCTTTTCCAGGATGAAGTATATCGAGGAACAGTTGTCGAAGCGGAAAGGTCGGAAAGGAAAAGAAGAAGGGAAGACGGATGACGAGAAGTACCGATCACCGGAAGAAGCAGCTCTTCAGGCTGTTCCAGATCATCTACGGGCGTCCTCTAGTCAGAGGTCAGAAGAAATGTTATCTAATCAGATGTTAAGTGGTATTCCAGAAGTGGATCTTGGTATTGAGTAAGTAATTTCTGGGAGTCCAGGTTTGTTTAATATTTACGTTTTATTCTAGATTTCACTATTTTTTCCATACCAGAATTGGGTAGTCTGTATAATTTAAAAGATGATGGCTCAGTAATAAGTATTCACTTTTCGTACTGATTTTATATTAAATGATGTTCCTCGTGCTGCTAACTACTCGTTAAACATGTCAATCAAGAGAAATTGAGCATGACATAGACTTCTAGAAGTGCTGATAAATTCCAAGCTCACACTGTCTTAAGAGTCTTAATATTTTGATATGAAATCGAGGCGTTAGTCTTTATTCTATTTCATGTTGGTAACCCTGCAGCCATTTAGTTGAGATCTTGGCTTAAGGGATCAACTTGACTGTTATGTTGGGATGCAGGAACGCAGGGTTTTCAGAATCAGTCGGGGTACTCTAAGTCATGTACAACCGGGAATTCTGGAGGTACTTCCAAGATTAGCAGTGGTCCGGAGCTCCCTTCCCGGAAAGTTTTGAACGGGGTCGGGGTCGAGATCATGTTGCATTCTAATGAAGTGAGAATAATTATAATAAATTTTTGTAAATAAGCAAAAGATGTTTTTTAAAGAATGAAAACTAAATATTTCCAGAAGAGAACAGGTAGCAGCTAGAATCGTATCAGGGTAAAGAAGAATTGCAACTAGTTAAAAAATGGCTTTGTCCACTACATAATAAGTCTTTGACGTTCCTCCAAATTCCGGTTAAAGTTAAACTTAACACAGCGATGTGCACTAACACACACTCACCCGTGATACTAATCTGACTCTCTTAAAAGACTCACGCGAATCGATCGAGATAGGTTTTGTTCCTGGCTCGTGTGTGACGTAGATAGGAAACGTCGGATGATCTCCACATGAGACTAAAATGTCACAAATGAAACCTTACCAAATAAAAAGCTTTACCGTCTCGTGTCTTATAGTAACCCAGTCCTCATGTTCAACAGAAGTAAACATGACATACGCATTTTCTTCAATGTATGTGTAAAATTAATTATATTATATACATTAAATAACATAATATTATGAACATGACAGTAAACTGCTCAGAAATCCTTTTAAATAATTCTTGCATGGCTGTAGAATCCCCAATGAATGTGACTGACATTTTCAGTCCTCGCGGTGAAATATCGCACACGCCCGTTTTCACATTGTTTGGAATTCATTCCACGAAACATGGTGTACTTCGAAAGGTGATTCCATATCTATTCCATGGATGGGTTTATTGAATGAGGTATTTTTCATAGGAGTAAGATTTCGTCTAATTCTTTTCCTGGTGGTATAGTTCCACGAATTGAGGCAACATTGCTTCTTTGTACGGCCATGCTTATATGTTGTGTTAAAAAGGAACTGGCTCTGTTATCTCCAGTTGGAAGAGTAATTCGTTGACCAACTTCCTTGATAAAATTGAGACCTCCTTTGTCTCAAGCTCCACTGGTTTCCATAGCTATAGTTACGAATTAGTATTTGTCAATTAGGTTACTATATTTGTGTCTCTTTTCTGTTTCTTTTCTACTAGCTATGGTTCCAGCTTGAACCGATGAAAAAGGAATATTGGAAGGAGCGAACGTGTCGTCACATGTAAAGTCCCAGAACAAGGCTTTACCTCTTTTCCAAGGTATCAATGTTAATCCATCAGGTCTCTTCCCGTCTGATCGATTGCATCTAGTTGGTTCTCGTATTGATGGTATCCCCGCTGAGATAAGAGCTCTCATTATTAACTCGTTAACCATAGAATGTCGTGGATGTCTGCCAGCACTTTTTATACAGGAAAGTCCGTGTAGTCCTCTTTCATCAACTGGGCTCCTGCAAGCGAAACATTTATGAGGTACGCAAATCTCTGCACCTAAACGTAATGCTATAGCAATTCGGAAACTTTCATTGGGTACATGGAGTCCTAGCGAAGAAGATGGTAGGTAGGGCCTTAAGCCAATCGCCTGCTTCAACAAATGTGATAGCGAGTAGTCTGGCTTTGTTCTCTAGATTATTGGTTGAATGCATTAGGTAAGAGAAGTGCGTTTTGATGATAGGATCATCCCATGATGATTGCTTTGTCCTTGCACTTAGTGGAGGAAGTTCAGAGCTGACTAGTAGAGCACATGTAGAAGAGCATTCTGTGATTTCTGAGTCTATGTATGGGTGAAGGTCCTGTTGAAGTAATGATCTTATGAGGCTTCGGGAACCGTAGAGCGAGGCCAGAAAGGCTAGAACAGCTATATCTAAGGTTCGACGAATGCCTAAGCCGCCATTACTAACAGGAGGAGCTGGAGCCAGCTGTTATCTTTCAGAGCACAATTGAGTATAGACTCTAGTCCAGATTTTATGGCGTTGTCAAATCAGGACTTAAAGATCATGTATCCTCCTATAGTCCAGTATCTCTTCTTTCTGAAATATATCTGCGAAAAAATAATCAGACAGGCTACTTAAATTCACCTCATCTTACATCCATAGTTCTCAGCACGGCTTTCTACAGAGAAGCTCAAGTCCCACAAACTTAAGTACTCTTCTTTCCTGTGCAGTCAAATGTATGAATAACAATACTCAATTAGATGTTATCTACTTTGATCTCTCGAAGGCCTTTGATTCTGTCAGTCACATTTATGTTCTTCATAAACTCTCCAATAGATTTAATGTACATGGCAAATTTCTCTCTTTAATCACCAGCTACTTGAAGGACCTTAAACAAAGAGTTGTTCTTTCAGGGGCGATTTCTAACCCCCAACCCGTGATCCGAGGGAAGTATACTTGGGCCTCTGCTATTTGTCCTGTTTATGGAGATCTCTACACGCACTTAGCAGCTTAACCTAGTGGTCTTCTGCTTTTTGCTGACGATTGCAAGTTATACAGAGAAATATTGTGTCTCCATGACACGATTGCTCTACAGGAAGACATAAATTACCTTATAGGCTGGTGTGAAATGTGGCACTTGAAACTCAATAATAAGAAATGCAACAGTGTTACTATTACTTTGAAAAAGTCTCCTGTTCCCTCCACATACCATGTCAGTGATTCCCCTATCACATTCTGCTAATCATAATGATCTTGGTGTCATCTTTGATTCAAGACTCACATTCTCTGACCACATCTCCTCAATACTTAAGAATTCAATGCGTATGTTGGGACTTTTTTTTATCGATTCACTGAGCTACGCACTGTTTCGTCATTAGCAACAGCGCCCAAGATGGAATACTACTCTCCCATATGGGCCATGGCATCACCTACACATCTCTCCAAACTTGATTCTGTTCTTAATTTCTTTATCGCTATAGTCTGTTTCCGTGTTCTTGCACTTCGAATATTATCTAAGAAGGAACTCTTGCGACATCTGAATATCCAGACTCCGGAAGTACGTAGAATTATCTCTGACCTGAAATATCTTCATAAAATAGTGAATGGAGACTTAAGATTGGAAATATTACCTCAGGAACTATCCTTTCGTGCCCTTCCCGCATCACCCAAAATACCCACCTATTCCATCTTGCCCGTCCTAGGTTGGCAATTATACAGAGGTCTCTTCTTTACAGAATATCAAACTGTTATAATCAAGTAACAACTAATGTGGACATTTTTTCGAGCTACCCGGTGTTTGAAAGAGGAATTAAACGAGTTCTGACGGATAATATTACTTTTACACTCTTTTTTGACACTGTTCTATGTTGTTGTCTTCTCTTTTTTTTCTTTCTTTTGTTAACATTTCCCTGTGTAAAATGGCAAACTTATGCTGTATCTAGGAATTTGTTCAATAAATAAATAAATAATGTTCTAGAAGGTCATCATCTTGCCATGTTGAAGAGCATCGCAGAAAATGTGATAGGAACAGGTCACATTCCATAGCTGGAAAAGAATTTCAAGCTTGACGGTTCTCTAAAGCTTGTCCTGAACACACATCCTCTAGAATCGAAGTCGTAGCAGATGTTACACGAAAACTGAGGGCAAAAACAAATCGACTTGTAAAACACACGAGCAAGGAACAGACTATTGGAAAGTCCAAAATAAAATCAATGACTGTAAAAATTTACAATTTCAATTTTCTGAATTGTGGTAAGCGTAATCGAAGAAAAGCATTATAATGGTAATAGTTGTTTATCCGTAGTGTGATGTCATGAAGTCAATGTTGCTCTAAATGACCATGAACTTCGGGGTAAATGACCATTCTGCTTGACGAAGGCGGCTCGACTTCCGTGGATGGAACTAAAATCGACGAATAAAATCTTCATTCTTTGACTCGGAACGCAGGGTCTCTTCGTACAAGACACGGAACTTTTCAGAAAACTAACGTTGCTCGATAAACTACACTACTGTCATTATCTTTACTTTGTACAATAACTTACACATTTGGTTTAATGAATTCTCCCTGTACCTGTATAGTTCCTATGTCCTGTGAACGAACCTGTATCCTGTAAAGTTGACTATGAATAATTAATAAAACATTGATAAGAGCCTGACTTGTTTCACCTGTATATCATTTTCAGTTTACTGGTAAACATACTTCGGGTAAGAAAAATGAAAATGAAAATAATAATAATAATAATAATAATAATAATAAAACTTGAAGCTTAAAATAAAACGATAATCATGCCTGTTGTGCTGTGTGTCTGCGGAATATGGTCGCTTACTCTAACGGAAGAACGCAGGCTAAAATTGTTTGAGAACAAGATCATAAGACGAATATTCGAACCCAGAAGAAACGGGAACGGTGAATGGCGGAAACTTCATAACGAGGAACTACATAATTTATATCGTTTACCAAACATTGTTAGGGTCATCAAATCTAGGAGGCTCAGGTGGGCAGGTCATGTAGCCAAGATGGAAGAAATTAGGAACGCTTTCAAAGTTTTAACTGGAAGACCAATCGGAAAACGATCATTAGGAATACCTAGGCGCATATGAGAGGACAATATTAAGATGGATCGCAAAGAAATAGAAATACAAAGTAGAAACTGGATCCAGTTGGCTAGGGATAGAAGTCAATGGAGAGCTTTTGTGAACGCGGTATTGAACCTCCAGGTACCATAGCCCATAGAGTTAATTAGATAATACAACTTGAAATCCATGATATCTGGTTGTATACAGTAAAGGTTTGTCAACAATGGTATAGTTCGAGTAGCAACTTCAGTTTTCTGAAAGGATCTGTGGCAAGGAAGGCAATAACCATTTGCTGAAACATTCGAACTAGAATTATAATCTTGGTGATTTTTGGTAATCTTTAATACATCTCCTGCAGATCATTAAACGTAGTTTAGAGAACGAATACTTTTGCTTCATTAAATTGGCTAATTGGAAATGACTACACCAGCCGTCTATTTCTTTTTTCTTATGACAATGGAATCTTGAATTTTAAGCTAATAAGTGATAAGAAACATATTAATATATGTTATTATTTAATTCCAGTGCTAAAATACGAAACATTGAAGCCACCGAAGAAGCGAAACTGAAATTGTTATGGGAAAGGCACAGTAAAAAGGATGCTCCATCGCAGTTTGTTCCTACGAATATGGCAGTGAATTTCGTACAGCATAATCGATGTAAGTGGAAATTACTATATCTTCTGTGTGTTAGTAAATGTAATTTCTTTGGTATTTCAACTGAAAATCGTCAGCTTTGTGTACGAGCATAAGACGAAGTGGTTCTGAAAAATATGCGTAAATAAGCGGGGAGTGAAGATTTTAACACTGCACTACGAAAACCCACACAAATTCAGATAAATTGACGATTAGAAGTTTAGTACTTCCAACTATTCTGCTTTTGTATTCTGTAAACCAGGTATTAGCTGATTTATTGTATAAGTTGTTGTTTTCCACATTTTATATAAATTTTCTTGGTCAGAGTAGTGTAATTGTGGATTTTTTGTTTTAATAATGATCTAGTCTAATTTAACATTACTCCACAGCTTTGAAAATTTTGAAATTATCTTTGGTAGTATTTTTACATATCGCCTTTATAATTATACTACGGAAATCTTTTCATATATATGTTAATACAATAAGACCTCGATTTAACGGACAAAGTGGACACCATCATCGCATACGGAGAGATCCAGTTCAGGTGTTTGTTTTTTAAGAAACAGCATTTAATGGGAAAGCAATTGAAGCCAATGTGCCCATATCTGAAGAGTAAAAAGTAGCGAGGTTGTGCTCCGAAAGAGCAGATTTGAACTTATTTGTAGCCCAAACGTAAAAATGAATAATTTTGTAACTGTACACTTTAACTAATTATGAACTGGGCAGATGGTGATAGTATGAAATGAGCGACCTTTGTGATTTCCAAGGGGACGTGTTTGCTTAAGTCAGTTTTGTGGACTCTGAAATAGACTTTACAACATCTACAGCGGTGCTTCTTAAAGTGTGGGTCGCGGGCCGTTTTTTGGTGGGTCGCAATAAGTTTTTGCTTTTAAGTATGAAAATTTTATTTTGATGCAGAAACATATGTTATGAATAATTATTCAGAAAATGAAAATTGGAAGCGTTTGTTAATGGAGTGAAGAGTACGTGGTTACTCAGAGCCCTGCCCTGTTGTACAGTCAGTAGAGATGCTGGGGTAGAATGGACAGAGAGTGAGTGTGTCAAAATCTGTTACGGGGTAGGGCATTGCGTCGCGAGTAGTGTTAATTCTGTGTTACCTTTCAATGGAAACACTTTAACACTCTTTGTGCATACCAGGAGCAGATCCAGGACAGATTTCTGGGGGGGGGAGGGGGGTTGTAATACTGCTACTTAGAGCTACTTTTAAGAGCTTCAAACTCTGGGATGTGTTTTATTTATATATAAAATAAGAAAGTTTAATCTTCTGGGGGGGGGGGGGGGCGATCGTCCCCCTCTGGATCCGCTCCTGGGGCATACGTACAATTTCATATGATACAGTTATTAGGAAAAAAAGTTACATTACACTTGCTTGATAGTCACCGATTGATACTATTCTCGTACCAGCAGAACCAGTATATTCATAAATTTACATTAGAATTTAGTTTGAAAGTGAGATATTTACGATAGAGATAAAAGAAACCAACTAAACTTTGCTTTATTAAAATTTAAGCATCGAGCTCTACTTTGTAACATGCATGGTCGCTCGGAGTTTTCATAACATCTTCAAATAAATCTCTTGTTAATCACTCATATGGACTGTTATTGAACGAACTGGAACTAGATACGGAAAAAAAAAAAAAAAAAAGCCTTGAAATTTACAACAATTACATAGAATGTCAATGTGTATTTGAACAAAAATAGGTCGGCCACAAAATTCATTTTATTAGTTAATATGGGTCGCAATAACAATAAGTTTGAGAACCACTGATGTACAGTATGATTTTTCACTGTTATTCCTTTTCGCTTCTTTATGAATTGTGGAAGATTTTTATTGTACTTACTCCACTTATTTATTATATTGATACGGATAATACAGTAATACAACTAAATTTGCATTTTCACGTTTAGATAACTCTATTCAACTATTAGGTCTTGGCATTAACTGAGATAGCAACATGGTCACTGATACTACAACAGTGTAAACTCAACAAAAGTCTAGTGTTGTCAGATCTTGAGATTAGAAAGTACTAAAGCAAGAATTGAACTAATATCGAACATGTTTATTTTAGTAAAACTATTGTTCATCGTAAGTAGAATACTCAACGAGGAAAACTTTTATTGTTGTGATTTCATATATGAAACTAAGAATGTAGCGCATTCGTAAGGGTCTTCACTACAGCGAACTTAAACTACCGCTAATTTTAGATTTTTTTTTTTGCTAATATCTTGAAAACAAATACGAATATTCAAAAAGCAGAAACGTAGTGAACTAGACAATACGATTTTGTATGTGATACCTTTACCACAATTCACCTATCTGCTTTTGGTATGCCGCTGTTTAAAGAACTCGCAAAAAAATGCTAAATCTATCTACAGTTGCAAATCGAAAGCAGATAAATGAGTTGTGATAACGGTATCACATGCAAAATCGTATTGTCTAGTTCACTACGTTTCTGGATATTTGTATTTGTTTTGAAGATATTACACAGAAAAACTCTAAAATTAGCGGTAGTTCAATTTCGCTGTAGTGAAGACCCTTAAAAGTTAAAGCCTGCAGATAATTAAAAGTAGACCAAACAGTAGCGTGTTATCCAATTTAAAATTTTGATAGGGAGGGCACTTAAACTATCACCCAATCCGCTACCTGTAGCCCAATCTGGCAACACAGATTGAAGCTGGAGGCTTTTTTCACCCTTCTAATTTGCACTTATAAGTAAGGAGTTTTTTGTTACTAATATGGTACGTACATTAAATATTTTACGTTTACATTATGGAAGACTGTGTTAAGTGTAATATCTTATTTTAAATATTGTTCATAGCACAATTGTGATTTAACATTTCTACGGATATATTTTTACCCCGATTAGTCGGTTAAATAAAGGATATCCTATATTTTCCAGTTTTGTAAATTGTGGACCTAATTTTGTATTAATAAAACAAAATTGACCGTAAGACTAAATATATTACGAGGCGCATATAAAATAATAATAATAAACAAGAAAATGATAGAAGAAATTTATTGTGATTGATATATAGGTACATACTTTGAATATTTTTCGACGTAGTCACCTTGAACTTCCAGACATTTCTGATAGCGTGGTACAAGTTTCTATGTACTCTTCGTGTAATAATATGCCGCCTGAGAATTCAGCCAGTCGAGAACTGATATCTTGAGCACTTTACTGCCGTTGTAGCACTTCGACGCAAGCCACTTTTGCAGGTGAAGAAAAATAAAGAAATTGTTGGGGACAAGATCGGGGCTGTAAGGAGGATGATTGAATAGTTCCCATTGAAATTTTTGAATTGTCTCAACAGTACGAGCAGCTGTGTATGGGAGGGCGTTGTCATGGATCAGAACGAAGCATTTCTCTCCGCCGATTTTGGATGGCACATCAGAGATTATTTAGTGTTTGGCAGTACACATCAGTTATCAGTGGCGTAACTAAAGGGCCTCCACGCAAACAGCGTGGAGTGGGGCCCCTTCTCTACGTCTTACTTCATGATTTGGGACCCCTTGATGGCTTGAGGCCCCCCCACAATGCGGGGTCCTTATTTACGCCCGTGTCTTTTATAATTGTTCGTCCTGGTTCCAGGAATTCAAGAACCACACCTTTTTAATCCTAATAGACGGTTTCTATGATTTCATGAACTGATGGTATTTGACTTCCTTTGCTTCAGAGTGCCACCATTACAGTGACTGTTAGTTCGACTCCACAGTTGCGTACGATATCGAAATTTCATCCCCCGCCACTATGAGAAAAGAAGTCATCTCAATCCTCTCCCCAGCGGGCCAAAAATTCACGAGCAGTTGTCATTCTTTGGTGTTTTTGTAAGCGTCTGTCAGCATTTTTGATACCCACCTTTCACAGCTTTTCAATCACAGTTCAATGCGTTGTTTTGCAGATACTTGTGGAAACTCTTTTGCGAGTTCAGTTATTGTGAAACAGCGACTGCATGGCATTTTTCGTTAACGCGTTCCACAAGGTCGTCTGAACACTAGGCGTTCCGAACATTTGAACGTCCTTCCCGAAACTCACTGCACCATTGCGTGACCTTCCTTTTACTCATTACTGTGGGTCCATAAATGGTACACAATTCTCGATGAATGCCAGCTGCATTCTGTCCTTTGGCTTTCAGAAGTCGTATGACAGATTCCACATCAAATTTGGTGGGATTTTGTATTACAGCAGTCATTTCATCTTACTGTTATCCGCACGTACACAATTCCACTTGAACAATTCTATCTCTGTTGCAAGCACAGGATATTAAGGCGTGCTGCTGCACATGCTAAATTTAATCAGTGTTGCCAACGTCACGTAAAAATTATTGTCCCTTTTAGTGACATTTGCCTCGTAATACTTTTGTAACAGTTTTGACAATGTTACAATACACGTTGAATACTTGCAAAGTTATAATGAACAATATATAAATCTAATTTTACAATATTTTTCAGTAAATGATTCACAAGAAACTCTTAAACATGTTGGTAGGTTTAATTTTTTTCCATCACACTTTTTTTTTTTTTTTTTTTTTTTTAACTTCTTGACATTATATTAAATTTTCGGTTTTGATTCCACAAAGAGAGTCATATCGTCTTCAGATGTGTTTTCTTCTGAATTGAATTATTACTGTATATCTAAAAAGAGATTTTAATATTCAAAAGATGTCCACAAAAATAATTTCATCACAGTATCACAACTTTTTACACTATATTTTTTTCTCTTTTTTTTCCGTAGACTTAGTATCCTAACAAGAACATTTTATTTTGCAGTTAATATAGAGGATCCAGAACCACCGAGAAAGCGCGAGAGAAAAGAAGAAAAAAGAAAAACGGTTGTTGTTGGCGAGGAACCGGAAGAGAAAGTGAAACGTGTTCGAGATGCTGGTGAGAAAGCTACCGACGACTACCATTATGAGAAATTTAAGAAGCAGTTCAGAAGATATTAACTTCCAAAGATTGGTGTCTGCAAAGTCACATGACAAACATTGTGTAAATAATCTTAGCACAAAAGAAACTTTGTGTTTTGTACATGTTGTAATTATTCATCTTCACACTGGTAATTAACCATGATGCGTGTTAATTGTGGTTGTTTTCTATGAATGTGTTTTTATAATAGTTGTTTGTGTCCCATTGTGACTGTCATTTGAATAGATTCAGTGTAATAAATGTTTGTTTTAGAAACATTTTTTAGATATTAAAATTTTTTATTTACATACATCAAAGCGTTGGTTTCATTATTCAGTTCTGTGATTTTGTACCTTGTGGCCATTTTTACTCTACACAGCAAGCATTAACAATAGAAAGGAAGTTCGCCAGAGAATGTATTTAAAAATATCAGCGTTTGACTACTGGAACTAAGGAAGCATTTTCTTCCGACTGGGAATGTCAACTTATGGTCACTAGATGAAATATTTTGTTATCGTAATCCAGGAAACTTCAAATTTTTGTCTTGTTTAACCAATAAGTACCTTCTTTCTTTGGCAGTCCTCTCTGCTGGTCTAATGGTTAGTGTACATATCCTTGGTGTACGGGCTACTGGGTTCGATTCCCGGTGGGAGGCAATTGAAATTTAAACGTTTTATGGTGATTCAGTTTCCACCTTATAGACCTGTAGGTCTATGTCTCATGTAGCCTAGGTGTTGAAAATGGTCGCTAATCTTCAATAAACAAGAACAACTCTGGAAATTTTTGTATAAACTTAAAGAATAAAGAATTTAGAAATTTAAAGAATAAAGAATGTGCATCGAACTCGGGTCCCCGGCTTACCATGCCATTGCGCTAAATAAGTACTCAACGTAATCTTATATTTCTTACCTGTATATTTCTTTTATTCTCTGTGTCACATATGCACATTCTAATTTTCAACTTAAGCTCAGTAGTTACCAGTGGGCTGAAAGTGTTTATCCCGGAGCAAAAGATGCTTTGTGAAAATCTTAAACGAATCCATAAGTCGAAAGCTCCTGTTGACAAATTATTGATCACCCATGAGATGCCATTAATTAAGATTGCTAGCTTTAATCCTGGGAATTTTCCAGAATTACTAAAGCTCTCCATTGTGGAAAGGAGTTGAAATACCTATTGGCTTTCCCAAAATACAGAGTAAACAAATACAACCACTTCTAGAGTTCCTATATGTAATGTTTCGTAATGTCTTTTTTGTTCATCGTCCTTTCACTAATCAGAGTGCTATTACGGTCGTTTGACCTCTCAGCACAAATCGTGGGAATACATGCTTTTGTGTTTCTATTCACAAATACAGCATATCTGACCAGGGTTGCCAGGGATTTTTCAAATCAATTTTCCCTGACAATTCCAGGTTTTCCAGGAAATATCTATTATTTTCCAGTCATAATTCGCTGCTCGAAAGAATGAATGAATGGATAACCCTCCACAACATCCACCCACTGCCTTCCATTCACTTTTTTTTTTTTCCTTTCCTTTTGTTAAATATACAATTAACAAGATTTAAATCTTTGATATATATCTTTCATTATAATAAAATTACAGTACCGTACTTATGACTGAAGTTTATATAAATAATTTCTGTTTTAGAACTTCACATTAAACAAATTACTACTGCATGCAGGGTTCCCACTCATTTTCCAAGAGCAAATTTCCTGACTTTTCCAGGTTTTCCAGATCAGTTCTCAGAAATTTCCAGATACACCATTGTGTAGCACATATTTGTACCGGTGCATAGAAAAATAGAATTTGCACATGAAGAAACAACATTTTTTTTTTTTTTTTTTTTTTTAAATTATGAAATGTTCCCTACCAAATATCCGGATAAGGCAAAAAGTGAAATCTGGTAACTTTAAAAAAAACCTGTACGCTATTTATGTACATTTTCTGGTCAATAATGTTGCCAATGAATTTATGAAAGTGCTCAATAATTTCAATCTGAGCCTGACTTCACCCTGGATGGGGTATAGTTGTTTATTTTTATTAATTGCTATAAGTATTCTATTATTTTTCCTTTTCACAGAAGTAATTATAGTAACATTTAGAATCGTTAAAGTTGTTAATGGACGGATTCAGAAGTTAAAACATTTTATCATCAGTTTGCCTATTTGTGAGACTTACTACAGATATATACTTTCTGTCTTTAAAGAGAGCTTTCTGTATTGATGATACATAATTACAACAGTTTTCGCAAGTCTGATAATTTCTTATCAATGTCTGCTTCCTCGCGAGATAAAGTTTTAAATACCTTGGACTTCTTAGCTTCAAGTTCTCTTATTTAAGATTGAATGTGTCTCTTCTGCAGTCTTTATGTTCACTTTTCTTTTTCTGTATTGCATCTGTATATCTTGAGTGGAAGCAACGTACACTCATGTCCAAAAATATTGTCGCATGTCTATAAATATCTTGTTGTAAGAATATAATTTGATAACGAATTCGCCAGGTATTTCTTATAATGTTAGTAGTAAATTTCATGTCAAAAGAGCAGTAAATAAGAACAATAAAACGAAAATAAAACTTTCTTGTCCATTTAGCAATATTTTGTTTTATTCATTCTAATTTTCGTATTTATAATCCTTTTGCTATGCAATTTACCACAAATATACATTTCCCGATTATACACATAGTATCAGTACTAAAAGTACCCTGCAAAATCATTATCAAATTATATTCTTACAAGAAAACAGTTATAGATATGCGACAATCATTTTGGACATGAGTGTACATATTGAAGCATCTCGTTGGTCACGTTCACTTTTAATGGACTACCCTCTAGATAAACTGAGTTATACACCATTCTTTGAGCCACAACTGTCTCTTCATGCAAATTTTCCACTAGCAAGTCTTTATTAATAGAAAATCAACTTTCAACATTCGCGTTGCCATGCGAAAGCGTAAGTGTTAATTTCACGACATACCACAATTCCTTACATTGTTTGTTGCCTGTACATTTGACAAAGATTATCATTTTCAAGAGAAAATTCCTTATGCTGCTGATGGAAATTCCTTGTATCTGAAAGAAATCGGGTGTACTGCTGTTTTGCAACATCCAACAGCAGTATATGTTGCAAAACATGCATTGCACTTTGGTTAATACAAATTTTACTTAGAATAAGACATGACAGATTTCGCACTATTTTGTTTTAATAGGTATTTTTCAATACTGATTTTTTTTTTTTTTAATGTCATCAGTATACAAAATTCCCTGACATTTCCAGGTTTACAAATCAATTTCCCTGACATTTCCGGGTTTTTCAAGTTTTCCAGGTCGCTGGCAAGCCTGCTGACTCTCATATAGAAAATATGCAAGAGTTAACAGAAATAATCACAGTCTGGTGTTTGGTGTAGCCAAGATACACAGATAAATTTATCATGAGCTATCATCATCATTTACATTAGAGGACAAACGTTACGTCAATGCGGTCGGGTTTCAAAATAGACAAGTAGCCAACTTACAGAGTAATAATTAATACATTTCTTACGAGAAAATGCAGATTCAAGTAAAAATTGAGGCCAAAAGAAGCGGGTGGCTAACTTACAGAGTAATAATACAAGTAACATGGAAAAATGCAGGTTCAAGTAAACAGGCCAATATAAGCAAGTGGTCAACTTACAAAGTAATAATTAATGCATATCTTATGGAAGTTCAAGAAAAACGAGGCCAAGTTAAGTTATACCGCATTTTCTTTATTTATATATGTACCCTTTAGTGGCCAATGCGCGAGGTAGCGGGTTCAGCTTCCGGTAGGAGTATTTGCCCAGTAGTGGGTCGAATTTCACTTTAAACAGTAGGTCCCGTTCTAATTTGTGCTGGAAAGACCCGTTAAGCTCCAATTAATCAGTTGCCATTTACAGATAAAAGTAGCAGAAGTGACCATTCTTCCGACAGGGACAATAAGGTTTAATAAATATAAAACCAGAAATTTAAATATTGTAGAAATTTTCTCACTTTAGAAGCAGAATTTTCCAAACTGTTGAAACACGTGTTTACTCAATTTTAGTAAAGAGTTTAATAATCAAATTTCACACCCTAACTTAAAAGCGAATTCTGAAGGGAGAATTGGAAGTTTAAATATAGAAATTGTCCCCTCTTCCCTATTCGAAATTTTCAAAAACGTTGAAACTCATGTTCAGTTATTTTTAACAGGAAGTTGATATGTCATCTTCCAAACTTGTGAGATAACATATTCCTGACAAAACATTTTTAACACCCATTCGCTTTGGATATTCTTTATCCTTAGGGTTTGTGGTGGCTCAGTGGTAAAGTTCACCTCTGGTGCATGAAGTCTCTGGTTCGATCCCAGCTCGCTCAGATCATTTCTCATCACCACCGTCTCCTTTAGCCCAGGCGGCATGACCATGGGACGAAAAACTTATCTTTTGCTTTCGCGACAAAATAAGTTTACAATTTCAATTTTACGTATAGTAGTTGATGAGTCAGTCACTTCTAATCTTTTGTTTAATCCTATATATTGTATCAAGCAATGTAAAGTGAAAAATGCATAAACTACAAGTGAAATCGTAGATGATGAAGGGAAGATATATATGATGATTCAGAAACAGACTTGTACGAAGCATCACTAATTCATTTCATGTAAAGACCATGTGAGCTTTAAGTATGGTGTTCGCGGGTGATAATTTGGTCTCACAATACAGAAGTTTGTTCGCTGTATATTCGACCCTTTTCGATTCTGTGCTGCCACCTGGCGTATCATGCTGGAACTATGGGTTTGCTAGCGGGAGCAGTGTGTTGTGTTTGTTCTTGTAGGTGCGTGAGTATCAAATGGCGCCGAAAATCAACCGGTATTAGGAGGGATATGTAATGACCCTTTTTAATGCCAAGTGTTCGTACGTAAGCATTGTGAAACAGTATCCGGAGAAAGGGCTAACAGTCGAGGTGACTACTGCGAAAGCGATTGTGGCCCGTTCGCAAGCGCCTCAGGCTGAAGTGTGTGCGAAAGGCCCGTGTACACCACCTTTTACCGCGTCAACGTGAAGGTGAATGCAAGATATTTCCAAGAATCTATTTTGACACTATCTATCGTAGAGACATTCCACAATTGTATGGAACGGAACGAGAAACAGGTGATCCATATGGACAAACCTTCGAGTCATACCGCCAAAACATCGCTACGTTTTTATCAGGAAATGGCAGAGGAATTAGTTTGATTTTGATCTGGTGTTTAATGTCCCGTTCAGCAGTGAAGCTATATGAGACGTGGACCTACAGTTTAACGTGGGTTCCGAACCACGTGAGCTCCTACCGGGAATCGAACCCGGGTCTCTCACGGCAAAGGCGCGTGCGCTAACCGCTTAGCCACGAAAGAGCTCTGAATTAGGAATTCGTATTATTCTGTTTGAAGGCATTCCTGTGAAAAGCCCAGGGTTTTTGTGCATTTGGGCTGTTGAAACGGAAACGATGTCTTCAACATCGCCGCCCGCGCACCCTGGATGATCACTGGAAAGCTTGCAGGGAGGAATGAGACAGAATTCCCATGCCTATCCTGCGCCGGAGCTTGCTGCAATTGAAATTGCGATGTTATATGATAGTCCAATGCTGGGGGTCCAGTAGAATATGATCGATGATGGCGGCGCGGTATCTCTTAAGGTGACTACCCGTCAAAAATGATACAAAGCGAACAACCTTCTGTAGTGGAGGAAATGGCGAACCAGACTGCGAATTTCCTTGTGGTTAGCATGTGCATCTTCGATACGGAAGACCCGGGTTCGATTTCCGATGGGAGCCCATGTTCGAGTGTCCGTTCTCGATTTATATGCTCCAGCACTGAAAAGGAACGCCTGACTCCAGATCAACCAGATTGTATATACTCAACTGGATGATAATGTGATAAGCGTATCGGTTATCAAACCATGTTTTCTGATTCTAAACCACAGTTCGCTACTTCTTAATTCAAGGAACTAACTCAATAATGGTGCTTAGTGAACACTGAAATTTCTGTGTTCCCAGGAAATCACACTCGAAACCATACTCACCACAGGCACCCAGTGGTTCTCAACCGCTGTGTCGCGACACAATGGTGTATCGCGCAATCTCATAATGTATGTCGTCAAATTTGTAATTTATTGAACCTATCAGCTATTGTGCTGCCAAAATGACTTGAGCCGTGGCAAAAATGCGAACTAACGCTCACACCCTCACACACCCACGCGTTGAGCCAATAAGGGTTCAGCTGTTGCTAAGCGAGAGAAAGCGAGTGGATTTCCTTCAGCCGATAGCAGCGCTTGCAACGAGAGACTAGGGATCAAGTCAATGTGGCATATCAATAGAACCAATTTTGGGGGGCACGGTGGCTCAGTGGTAGAGCGTTCACTCCAGTGCTTGGGGTCCCTGGTTCGATTTCAGCTCGCCGTGTGGACTTTGTGGTGGATCAACACGGTGCTCGTGGGTTTTCTCGGGGTTCTCCCGTTTCCTCCCACTTTCTTCATTCATTTCTCATCCTCATCGTCTCCTTTAGCCTAGCCGGCATAATCGTGGGACGTAAAACTCAAACATTTTATTTTTAAAATCAATTTTGAGATAGACTGTACCAGTCTACACCTTCAACGGCAGCAACGATGCCCAATATTACCTAGAGTCACTATTTTATACAATCTTTTAACCTTCCACTACTGTAAGTGGCGTACGTAAGTGGAGTTTCGGGATTTTAACCCCAACCCCCTTGAGAAAATTACAAGTTATGTCAAGATATATACAAAAATTATGCATGTTCTGAAAGGATATAAGATTAAGTGCTTGAACTTCCCTTGATGAAACTCTGCGTACGCCACTGACTTATTATAATTTATATATAATTTTAATTTTAAAAATCAAACAAGTGGGTCACACTGTCGTAGGCGTACGGTAAAGCGTGTCAGTTAAAAAAGGTTGAGAACCACTCCTCTAACCATTTAGCTAAAAATAAATGTGCTGAAAATCAAAATATATGTACATCTTAAAAGTAGATTTATTAAACTAAATTCTGAGTACAAACTAACACACGAAAGTAAAAAGAAATTAATATTTTTTTCTTTCTCTTTATACATTAAATTTTAAGGTAGTCCTATCGAACACAGACTTAACAGAAAATAAACCAATATGCTTTAAAAATAAAATTATTAGTTTTTGAATAAATTACATAAATTGTTGATTCTCTATATTAATTATATTTTAAAACAAAATAATTCCATTAAGTACATAGATGATGCATATTAAATAACAAAAATGAAATCTTCGTACAATCTTATTCATATATATATATAACAAAACTGAAAGTTACATAAATAAAGAACAAATTTGTATGCTAAACTGGTTTAAATACTGTTTTTTATACATTGTATATATATTAAATGCTATAAGTCTATAGTACAAACTATTAGTAAAGTAGAAATAAGCATACAATTAATAAATACAATAGGAACAAAATCTTATGTTAATATATTATCTATTTCAGTAGAACATAAATCTAGTACAAAAATAGAAGTAACAAATATTATATCATTTTTCTCTCGTAAAAAAATGGTAGGAAGTTATCAGAAATCAGGTACTATTTTTTGTTTTAATATTAGGAACATTCATTTGCAAAAGTCAATGTATTGTTTGTTACGTATTAAATGCACTTGTGTAGTATAAGGTTGTTTCAGAATATGAAGAAAAAAAGACGCAAAGAAAAAGCTTTTTCAGTTGATGGCAATGACGACAAATATTATATATCATTGTACAAAGTAATAAATGTTGAGTGGTACAGTGGACAAAGTATGTTTTAATAGTTTACAAGGAAAATATTACCCTGCTGAATACTATTACGAAGCAATATGAAGAGATAACAATTATATGTATATATACACAGGGTGTCCCAGAAATCCGTTCTTATAAGGAATATTCGAAATGTTAATGCCTGCCTTCCTGGACTATTGATCAGTCGAAGAGGAACACTTTTTGCTTTATTTCTAGTTTGAAGAGGAGCACTTTAAAACCGGACATACCAAAAAAAAAAAAAAAATCTTGCTTTTCATAAGTGAATGGAGACAATGAAATGCAACTTACCACAATCATAAATAATGTTATTCTATAACAGAAAATATGAACCTGGAAACTTTTCAGTGTTGCCATGCATAGAAATTACAGTGTTGCCAGTATCACATTTCCCCCAAAATCTAAGTTAAGGTAGCGACTAGAGGAACGAACTCAACGCTATTTGATTACGTTATCATGTTTCTTGACATCCTGTGAACTACTTTTTAAATAATAGTTGTATTAATTCGTAATAAACAAAAGTTTTAACATTCAGTTATTAAAATTAAATAATAATAATATTATTTAAAATCAAATGTATTTGAGTTCGTTCCACTATTCGCTACTTGAATTTAGATATCTGGCAACACTGTAATTTCTATGGATGGATTGAAAAAAAATCTTCAGGTTCATATTCTCTGTTGGAGAATAACATTATCTATGACTGTGATAAGTTGCATTTCATGCTCTCCTTTCACATATGAAAAGCAAGCAAAAGAAAAATGGTAAATTTTGTATTATTTTTAGTATGTGAGGCTCTTAAAGTCTGTTGTAAGACATTTCCAGGTTCTATTGCAGGTCGCCAGGATAACTCCCCAGCTGCACATTATGATACCTCACTAACAATATTAATGCAATGTAGAACGAACTTTCCAATGCTTGTGTCAATAATTGCAAGAGTTAAAAGGGGCATCAATTTGAACATTCGTGGCTGTAATCCTTTTCATACCTCAAATAACGGCTATAGTACACATATATTCTACTTAGTCAACTATATGCTTCTAAATCTGCAATATTTCAGTATTTCCTATGAGACTAAACTTTTGAGACACCTTACATACATATATATTCAATCAAGACAACTAAGACTACAAAAAACACGCTTTAAAACTGAAAGAATTGGGACTAGAGGAACGAACTCAACGCTATTTGATTACGTTATCATGTTTTTTGAAATCCTGTGAACTACTTTTTAAATAATAGGGAGGGAGTAAGAGCGAAACTATAGCTTGAATTAAATTCTAGATGATGGCAGTCCCTGAGAACTTAGTTTTAAATTAAGTGGAGAAGAGCATAGACTGCAAGGACTTCCTTACGTTCGCCATTTCTTGTTGCTGAGTTTCTATCAGTATTCTTTTTTGCAACAATGCCAGCTCCTTCTTCAACTCAGCTTGCATAGTTCCTTGCTGTTCTTTTTGCTTCGTCTCGAGTTCTTCCAGGTTCTGAAAATAATATCAATTTGAATAGTATAATTTATTTTGCACACAGATAATTTATTTTACATCTGGTTTGATACATTCATTCGTGCCATTTATTTTTAGGAATTTCTTGCCAGACGTCAGTCAGTGGAATATACGAGGGAGGATCAGAAACTAAGGTTACAAGTTCGATATTTTTGGAGTTACGTCTGTTATAAGAGTAATGAATGGAGTTTGTAACTGCAGTTTCAGCCACCCGCCACCTATAGCGCTAGTTGTATGTAAACACAAATAGTGACTCATTTGGAAAACTGCCTTCGCAAAGAAGTTCGCTCAGTTATTCGATTTCTGTCGGCGAAACATGTAACCGAGGCTTAAATTCACCGGTAGCGGTTTACGTAGAGACTGTAAATGTCTCGTCCGCATGTCGCAGAATGGTGTCGAAAATTTGCAGCTGGTAGAGAAAACTAATCGATGAGGAGGGCAGTGGCCGACCCAGCAGGTCATCAACAGATCTGAACACAGCTTGGACATCATCGACCACCCTCCCTACAACCTGGACCTCGCTTCAAGCGACTTTTACCTGTTCCCACACTTCAAGGAGCACCTAGGATTTCGTCGCTTCGCTTCAGACGAGGAGGTTAAACACTTCAAGACAACGTGGCTGAACACGTAAGGTAGTTTTTTTTTCTTTTTTTTACGAGATCTTCAAATTTCTCTCACGATACGATAAGTGCCTTAATCGATATGGAGACTATGTCGAAAAATAACCTGATGTATGTACTATCTTTTGGCTGTATTTGTTGTATGAAATAATACATACACGTTTCATTGCAGGCTTTGTAACATTACTTTCCGATCACTTCTCGCGCCAAACTCTTTAGTTATATTATCGGTAATGTGTAGCACTATTTGTGGTTAAGCTGGGGCTAATCAATTTTTGTTTTTCAGAATCTGAAGTATGGAGTGCTTAGTTGAAAAGACGAGTCATCTCCAATACGTTCTCCTATACGAGTTGAACAAAGGTTTAGGTGTAGTAGAGGCATCTAAGCAAATCTATACAGTGTGTGGAGAGGATGCTTTTGCTGAAAGGGCCATCCGGAAAATGGTTTGACAGGTTCCAAAGTAGAAATTTTGACCTGAGCGATGCCCCATGTTCGGGTCTCGCATTCTATGTTGATGAGGACCATCTGAACGACTTGATTCACCGTGATTCACGTTAAAGCACGGCCAGGAGTTGGAAATGGCCACGGAGATGGGCAGTGAATAGGCAACTGTTGTGCGTCCCCTTCAACGTATGGAAAAGGTTCAAAAACTGTTCGTGGGTGCCTTATTCACTTAGTGCAGACAACAAAACCAGCATGTTGGCATATATGGTTCTTCGCTTATCCGCAATCGTGAATCCCGTTGCCAATATCAGCCCTTTCTCTCAAGTCTTGTTGACGGAAATAAGAAAAGGTGCCTCTACGTGAATGTTAAAGCCACATCACGTCCCAAACAGTATTTGCATCCCAAGAACAAAATGTTGTGTCTGCTGTGACACAGTAAACTCCTGCCTCGTATTCGAACAATGACTGCTGCTGTATACTGTGATCAACTCCGACACGTTTATGCAGTATTTCAAGGAAAAAAGGCCAAATAAACGACATGGGATCATCAACAACGTGGACAACGCAAGATCTTATAAAGGATACATGGCAACCATGGCCAATCACCAGCTTCAACAGGTGGTTCATTCTCATCTAGCGTATTCCCTAGATGTGACTCCTACAAAAATGAACCATGATTATGCTGGTTAGACTAAAGAGATTGTGATTATGAGAAACGAATGAAATGGTGGAATGAATAAAGTTGGAGGAAACGGGAGAACCTTTGTCCACCATAAAGTTCACTTGGAACGAGCTGGGATCGAACCAAGGACCTCATGCATCAGAGGTGAGTGCTGTACCACTGAGCCACCGCGGCCCCGTGTGACTCCTACAGATTACCATATTTTTTAGTCCTTATCGAATATACTTTGTGGCGCATCCGTTGAAAACTATGAACAGCTGCAAAATGTAATTTGATGACTTCTAGGCATCCAAACCAAGCAGCTTTTTTTCGTAAAGGGATTCAACATTGCCTGAACATTGGCTATTTTATTACATAGTCATTAATTATAATTTAATGATTTGTTAATTATAACAATTCCCACTTTGACACAACTGATGAAAATTGATTTTAAAGAAAGGGAACAAAATGGTTCCTTTAAGCAATGAACTGCTACACAGAAATGACATGGAAATTCATTTTTGAGCTTAACATCCCACGATTACACCCATTAGGCATAGGGAGACGATGATTAAAGCAAGATAATGATAATGGACGAATTGGTGGAATGAGAAAGTGGGAGGAAACAGAAGTACTACTACAAACCCATGATCATGATGTCCACCAAACTTACTTGGCTGGCCGAGGATCGAACTAGGAAACCCACGCACCAGAGGTGAGCGCTCTACTACTGAACTACTGTGGCCCCCCTGAACTGCTACATATAATTTAATTTCAGAAGATAGGAACAATTTATCTTTCTAATTGCTCTTATGAATGTCACTAAATTTATAAACAACCTAACATTGTAGGACTTAATATACTTGACTTATTATGTTTCAATTCGTGAATAATAATAATAATAATAATAATAATAATAATAATAATAATAATAATAATAATAATAATAATAAAACTCACTGTCTGTATTTCAAAATCCTACTGATTTCTTTAGCCGGACATTATACAGTTACGAATACTTGAAACTGGTTAAAAGCACGCTATCTGGAATGTGGTGAGGTTCTTTGAAGCTAAACTTGAAACTCGCACTGGAGCAACACATTTGGGGACAAGGAATACTTATTCTGCTGACTCGCCGCGTAAGAAACTTGGTCTAGCAGTGTGCGTAAATAAAGTGACAGTACTTAAAGAGCTGTTCTTTCATCATGAACTAGGTTACATCTGTGTAAAATACGAGGGCTGTCCAAAAAGTATATTTTGGGCTATAGCGGTAGTGGGCGGGGCTAGAGTTGCCATCTTGGTGTCAGAACGTTGCCACACTCGGTACGCATCTAGCTATGGTAGCGTGAAGACTTGTGACGCTCTTATTGTGCTTTCTGTGACGTATTAAGATGTGTGCTCCAACCGAAAATCTCGCTTCTTGTGAGTTGTGTTCTGTGATTAGGATCGGTTTTGGATGGGAGGTGTTCGATCACACACCATACAGTCCGGATTTGGCGCCGAGCGACTACCACCTCTTCCCAATGATGAAGACATGGCTCATACCGGTGTAAGCCAGTGGCTGAAATTGCAGGCGGAAGATTTCTACCGAGACAGTATTGAAAAACAAGTTCCACATTGCGATTATGTGAAAAAATAGCTTAAGTGTGTACCTTTCAAATGTATATAATTGGTTTATTTTCTGTTAGGTTTCTTTTTAATTTCAAAACGTGTCACTTTAGGAACAGCGCTCGTAGTTAACACTCACTGTCTTATGAAATCTTTTACTCATTTACGAAATTCCAACATTCTTTTATAAATATTTTAGTTGAAAGAAGTCTTTGAAAGACAGAGGCCTAAAAATTAGCAGAAAAGAAAATGGAATATCTCGAGGTCAATAGAGAAAGAAATGAGGAGAACAATTCAATAAAGTGAAAAACTTTAATTATTTAGACTCATCTATTTTCCAAGAATGGTGATTTGGACGTGGAAATAGCACACAGAATGCAAGAGGGATGGCGAAATTGGAAGAAAGTATGTGGAATTCTGTGTGACCCCAGACTCATGATAAAGAATAAAAGGAAACAGTGGTTAGGCCAGGAATGAATGCAGAGCAGAAACATGGCCGATAAAAAGGAAACACAGGAAAAAGGGTTGAATGCTGCTAGTTGTGTGGAACAACAAAAAGAGACAGCGATGAATGAAAGAGTAAGGAAAACAACTAATGTTATAGAGATATCCAAGAAAGAAGACTGCTATGATATCAGTGTTGGGCAAAATCAATTGAAATCAATTGCAATTGATCAATCAATTGAAAGTAATTGCTCTGAAAATCAATTGCAATTGATTTCAATTTGTAATTGACAATTAATTTCAATTGCAATTGAATTCAATCATAAAATTTGCAATTAAATTTTCGTCAATTGCTAATTGTTAATTGGTCACCAGGCAATTGAAACTTTTAATTGTCAATTGCAAAAGGTGCAATTGAAACATTCAATTGTTAATTGCAATTGACAATTGAAACTTGTAATTGTTAATTGCAATTGAAATCAGCAATTAAAACTGAAGATAAGATGTGTGTATATTGTATTGTCCACTTGTTACTGTTTTACATATTTCAAATAAGGTACTTATAAGAAATGCTGGATACCTACCATCCCTTTCCCCCCTGGGAAGAAAGCCGTGAAACTAAGTATTTTTTAAATATATTATGTTTATGGTTCTATCCCCCTCGAAAGAACTCTATATGCCCATCATGCATACAATGAGCACGAGCGAGTTTTCTTTAAAACTCGACTCGACTCGAAGCAGACATCTTTGAGTTCGACTCGAGATCTCGGCTCGAAAAATTTCCCCCAACTCGACTCGAATTCGGATCGAGTTTCCAGTTGAGTCGAGTCAATTCGAGCTAAATCCTTTGTGTAGTTCCAAGTACTACTATCTTCAAGTATCCTACATAGACAATATAATTATCAATGATACTACTACTACTACTACAACTAATTATTATTATAACACCGTGTACCTGTATAAACATGGAATATAGGCGACTTGTATCGGAATACTAAAAATTAGTTAACTGTCGATCTCGGTAGTCAAGAAATCTTCAGGAGGCAAGGACATTGGTCACGAGGTTCTTGGCTTGAGTTCAGGAGGAACAAGTATTCGGGCTCGAGCCAAAAATTGTTAGAAGTTATGGGACTCCAGCCAAACATGTTTAAAACTGCTCGACCCGGGTTTAGGGTTGTCAACGACTCAAGCGGCTCGCTCACAGCTCATTAACTTATCGAGCCGAACCGAGAAGTGAGTCGAGCCAACAGCTCATCCAACTGAGCCAGCTCGAGCCGAACCGAACCGAGCTGATTGCTTACCCCAACCGAGCCGGTCCGAGCCATTGGCTCAGTTAAGCTAACTCGAACCCAGCCTATGGACTCGTTTCAACGGAGCTGGTTCGAGCCATTGGCTCCAATCGAGCCGAGTCGATAACTCGCTTTTACCGAGCCGGTTCAAGCCATTGGCTCAATTGAGCCCAGTCGATGGGTAATCCCAACCAAGCCAGCTCAAGCTGTACGCTCAGTTGAACCGAGCCGGGCTGGTTGACATCACTATTCCGGTTGGGCTTCTACTTTGGCTAAAAATTGGACCGTGCAGTTCTCAGCTTTGATGGTAAGAACTACAAAAAATTATATGAAATCTTTAGTTTTACGTTCCACGCTTATGCCGGTTAGGCTAAAGGAGACGGTGATTATGGGAAATGAATGAAATGAAGAAAGTGGGAGGAAACGGGAGAACCCCGAGAAAATCCACGAGCACGGTGTTTGTCCACCACAAAGTCCAAACTGCGTGGGCTGGGATCGAACCAGAGTCCTCAAGCACTGGAGGTGAACGTTCTACCACTGACCCACCGCGCCCCCTGGTAAGAACTACAGTATATACTTATATTGGTGCTCACGGCGTCATTAACTTGTTCCACCACCAACGAGTTTCGAGGTACTTTGTTTTGCATCTTTTGTGCGTGTTTTGTGTCGCTTTGTGCGCCTATTCCCACATTTTGTGTATCACCGGAAGTGGGTCAAAATGGGCCTACAAATATGACGGAACAAATTATTGCTCTTCCACCACCAATGAATTTCGAGGTCGTTTCCTTCACATCGTTTTGTGCCGTTTTGTGCGGCACCAGAAGTGGGTCAAAATGGGCTTCCAAGATGGGACGAAAATGACCAAGAGTTCCGCTACTATCGAATTTCGAGGTCGTTAATTTCACACCGCGTACCCTTTTGTGCGCCTATTTCGACGTTTTGTGCGTCACTGGAAGACGGTCAAAATGGGCCTCGAAGGTGGGACGTAAATGACCCACTTCTCCGCCACTACCGAATTTCGAGGTCCTTCCTTTTGCATCGACTACTGAATTTTCGTGCTGTTTCGTGCCCCCATTTCCACGTTTTGCGCGTCACCAGAAGTGTGTCAAAATGGGCCTCCAAAGTGTGACCAAAATGACCCATTGTTCCGACACTATCGAATTTCTAGGTCGTTTCTTTTGCATCGTTTAGTGCCTATTTTTAAAAAAGGTTTTCTGTACCTACTTCCTCGTCTTGTGCGTCACCGGAAGTGAGTTAAACAGGCCCTTAAAGTGGGAGTTAAATGGCTCACTGTTCCGCCACTATCGATTTTCGGGGTCGGTTCTTTCACATCGTTTAGTGCCTGTTTTGTGCGTCACCAGAAATGTGTCAAAATGGGCTTCCAAAGTGAGAAGAAAATGACCCACTTCTCCGTCACTACCGAATTTCGTGGTCCTTCCTTTCGCATTGACTAGTGCCTGTTTTGTTACGTTTTGTGCCCCTATTTCCACGTTTTGTTCGTCACTAGAAGTGTGTCAAGATGAGCCTCCAAGGTGTGACGAAAATGACCCACTGTTCCGACACTATCGAATTTCTAGATCGTTACTTTCGCATCGTTTAGTGCCTTTTAAGTTTTCTGTGCCTATTTCTCGTCTTGTGCATCCCCCGAGGTGAGTTAAACGGGGCTTTAAAGTGGGAGTTAAATGGCTCACTGTTCCGCCACTATTGAACTTCGGGGTTGGTTCTTTCGCATCGTTTAGTGTGTATTTTGTACAGTTCTGTTCGCCTACTTCCACGTTTTGAGCATCACCAGAAATACGTCAAAATGGTCCATCAATGTGTGAGAAAATAGAGCCATTGTTCCGCCACTATTGAATTTGGAGGTCGTTTCTTTCGCATCGTATAGTGCCTGCTTTGTACTGTTTTGTGCTCCTATTTCCACTTTAGTGCGACAACGAAAATGGGTCAAAATGGCCTACAAGTATAGCGGAATAACTTAATGCTGTTCCGTCATCATCGAATGTCGAGGTCGTTTTCTTCATTTTTTTTTTTTTTTTTTCATGATTTGTGTCGCCTTGTGCATCAGTGGGAGAGGCTCAAAATGGACCTTGAAAGTGGAATGAATATGTCTTTTTCTGCCATATTTGTAGGTCGTCTTTGACCCACTTTCGTTGGCCTACAAAACGTGAAAATATGCGCAGAAACGGTAAAAACATGCACTAAACAATGCGAAAAAGCGACCTTGAAATTCGATACTGGTGGGAGACTGGATCATTTTTCTTCCCACATTGAATGCCCATTTTGACCCACTACCATTGATTCGGAAAACGTGGAAATAGGTTTACAAAACGGTAGAAAACACGCACAAGATGATGTGAAGGAAACGACCTCGAAATCGTTCCTGACGGAACAGCATTAACTTGTTCCACCATATTTGTAGGATAACATTGACCCATTTCCGGTGACGCAGAAAACGAGGAAATAGGCGCACAAAACGACACAAAAAATTTCCATGTAATTAAGGTAAATTTCCATTTAAGTTTGTAAGCTTAATTATATGGAAAATTTTATACATTTTTCCTTTACGTTGGTCCACTTTACGTTGATTTGGGACTTTTAAATTTTATTCAGTTTTCCACTGAAAAGTATCTATAATTCAACAAGGAAATAATTATTAATTATAATTATTATCTATATAATTGAATTCATTGTAATTTGTTCCATAACAAACACTTTACCATTTCGTACTAGCTGTTATGCCTGTTCTTCGCATGGATCAGATAAAATATCCATGTAAACGAACTGAACAACGGGAGAACAATTAAGAAACATTTCTAAAATTGGATATATTTTGTGTCAATATATATCCAACAACGTACATGTGTTTTCATTGGGAAGGCCGATGGGGGCTGAATTTGAACGTATATACTATCGGGGGTGTCACTATACGTCTGAGCAACCCCAATAAATATGGATTCGACACAAATTCTACTACTTTTACATGTCCCGGTGAACCACCCCTCAGACCCCCTTGGTTCGTATTGTGAAAAAATCTCCTCTGGCCCCCACCAACCCCCAACCAATACCGCGAAAACTATGAATGTGACACTAGCAACTGCCATTTTCTACTACTTTTTACATATGCCGGTAAAAGTCCCTATAATCCTCTGGTTCCAATTTAAAAAAAAATGCCTCTGGCCCACAGCCGATGGGGGCTGTATTTGGAAGTCAACGCCTGTGGAAGTATCACCATTCATCTCAGCGACAGCGAAAACTATGGATTTGACACTAATATCGGTCACTTTCCATTATTTTTACATGTCTCGCAATTCCCCACCCCCGGTGACTCCCGGCCCGCATACAATGGTGGCTAAATTTTAAAATCATCGCTAATGAAAGTATCACCATTGATCTCAGCCACCGCGAAAACTACGGATTTGACATCGGTCATTGTGGATTATTTTTACATGTCTCGTGATGCCCCCCTTTATAATGCCCCCCTTTCTTAGCTGATGGGGGCTAAATAAAAGTAAACGCGGTCTTGAGTTTCACCATTGAGCTCAGCTATCCCGAAAACTATGGATTTGACATTAATATCGGTCATTTTCGATTATTTTTACATGTCTCGGAATTCTCCCCTCTGGTGACCCAAGGCCCGCATACAACGGTGGATGAATTTGAAAGTCATCGCTAATGGTAGTGTCGCCATTGATATCAGCAACCGCGAAAACTATGGATTTGACACTAATATCGGTCATTTTGGATTACTTTTACGTTTAGGTATCCCCCCCGTTGACCCACGGCCCCCAGCCGAACACGGTGAATTTGGAAGTTAATGCAATCGGAGTTTCACCATTGATCTCAGCGACCGCGAAAACTATGAAATCGACACTGATATCGTTCTACTTTTACATGTCCCGGTAAACGCCCCCCTGAGACCCCCTGGTTCGAATTTTGTTGAAAACGCTTTGCCTTGGTGTGGGACCTGGACCAAGGTATCTTTGACCAAAATTTGGTAACTCTCGGTCGACTTTTCTGGTCCCGAGGCCGCTCCCGGTAAGCGTCCCCTGGAGACCCCCTAGTAAGGAATTAAAAAAAAAACTCTTCGTCTTGGTCTGGGGCCTAGACCAAGCTACCCGTGACCAAATTTTGAAAAGTTTCGGTTCACTCGTCTCGTCCACAGGCCGCACAAAGATAGATAGACAGACACACGAACAAACTCTATTTTATTTATATTAGAAAGGTCAGATCCGCCATTATTGTATTAGTGCGGTGCTTGAGCGATTGATCGTAGAAATTCAAACTCCGATGAGTGATAATTTTATAGGCTTGTTTTATTACAAGTTTAAACTCTTTAGTCAGTAGAGAAGAGGTCGTGAATCATGGGTCAGAGTTGATGACAATGGGTTTTGGTGGGTCTGTGGGTCACAGTGGTTTATGGTGGGTGGTGGGTCAGAGTGGGTCACGGTGGGTCGTGGGTCACGACGGTGGTGAGTCAATTGGTCGTGGCTAAAGTTTTCATTGCCCCACGCCCTCTCTGAACTACAGTATTGAAAATTAATCAGTGAAAATCAATTGCAATTGATCAATCAATTGAAAGTAATTGCTGTGGAAATCAATTGCAATTACTTTCCACTGCAATTACTTTCAATCAATTGATCAATTGCAATCGATTCTCCTTTTTCAATGGCCAACTGCAATTAACAGATTAATTGTTAATTGTTAATTCAATCGAAATTTGCCCAACACTCTATGATATTGCTTATCCAATGAGAAGAACAAACCACTATGCAGTCAGAAGAGATATGACAATGCAAATAGATGAAAAGAGGTAGAGGAAGATCAGGGTGTCTACTAAAATTCCAAAATGAAATTTCGTGACTTTTTCGTTACCAAATCATAAAATTTCCTAACATTTTCAAGAGCGAACTTGGGTACGAATTAGACTGAATTTTCATCCATGCGATAGAAACGTACTTTGATTGCGATTTGGTAGCGTCTAAAGCCGACTATAGACATTTTTGGTGGTGGATTTTGACGTTTTAAAGAACAAAATTTTCCAACCTGTACTTACATTTGTACAATTTTAAAAAAAATCGTGACCCAAAAGCTAAATTTCGTGACTTTCATGACCGTTTTCTGATTTCGTGACTTTCGTGATCGATAGACACCCTGAAGATCAAGAAGGAAAAGGACGGATATACACTATGTGATCAAAAGTATCCGAACACCTGACTGAAAATAACTTACAAGTTCGTGGCGCCCTCCATCGGTACTGCTGGATTTCAATATGGTGTTGGCCCACCCTTAGCCTTGATGACAGCTTCCACTCTCGCATGCATACTTTCAATCAGGTGCTGGAAGGTTTCTTGGGGAATGGCAGCCCATTCTTCACGGATTACTGAACTGAGGAGGGACGTCGATGTAGGTCGGTGAGACCTGGCACGAAGTCGGCGTTCCAAAACATTCCAAAGGTGTTCTATAGGATTCAAGTCAGGACTCTGTGCAGGCTAGTCCATTACAGGGATGTTATGGTCGTGTAACCACTTCGCTACAGGCCGTGCAGTATGAACAGGTGCTCGATCGTGTTGAAAGATGCAATCGCCATCCCCGAATTGCTCTTCAACAGCGGGAAGCAAGAAGGTCCTTAAAAACATCAATGTAGGTCTGCGCTGTGAGAGTTCCACGCAAAACAACATGGGGTGCAAGCCCCCTTCAAGAAAAACACGACCACACCATAACACCACCACCTCCGAATTTCACTGTTGGCACTACACACGCTGACAGATGACGTTCACCGGGCATTCGCCATACCCACACCCTGCCATCGGATCGCCACATTGTGTACCGTGATTCGTTACTCCACACAACGTTTTTCCACTGTTCAATTGTGCAATGTTTACGCTCCTTACACCAAGCGCGGCGTCGTTTGGCATTTACCTGCGTGATGTGTGGCTTATGACCATGAAATCCAAGTTTTCTCACCTCACGCCTCATTGTCATAGTACTTGGAGTGGATTCTTATGCAGTTTGGAATTCCTGTGTGATGGTCTGGATAGATGCCTACCTATTACACTTTACGACCCTCTTCAACTGTCGGCGGTCTCTGTCAGTCAACAGACGAGGTCGGCCTGTACTCTTTTGTGCTGTACGTGTCCCTTCACGTTTCCACTTCACTATCACATCAGACACAGTGGACCTAGGGATGTTTAGGAGTGTGGAAATCTCGCGTACAGACTTCTGACATAAGTGACACCCAATCACCTGACCACGTTCGAAGTCCGTGATTTCCGCCGAGCGCCCCATTCTGCTTTTTTACGATGTCTAATGACTACTGAGGTCGCTGATAATGAGTACCTGGCAGCACAATGCACCTAATATGAAAAACGTATGTTTTTGGGGGTGTCCGGATACTCTTGATCACATAGTGCAGTTAAAAGTGACTTCAGGGAGAAAAGTTTTAACAAGGAAAAAATTCCGGACAAGGGTTTCTCGAGAAGACTCACCAGAAACGTCAACCTTACATAAAATGGAAAAGACGGAGAGAATGGAGTATCACGAAACTAATATCTATACTAAACATATTTTGCATATATTATGTAGCTACAAATTCTCAAGAGCCTGTATAATACATAATAATTTCAACTGAAAACTAAACAATATTTACCTTAAAGAAAGACTCGTGTATCTTTCGAAGCGACGCCAATCTTTGTCCTTGAATAATCCGAGATTGTTGAGCCAGTTTCAACTGTTGCTGGATGGCTTTCTGCAGCTTTTCCTCCTAAAGAAAGAAAGAAAGAAAGAAAGAAAAAAAGAAAAAAAAAAGCAAGTTAGAAGTGAAAACTTTAGTACTTTTCATGAGCTCATGGTTTCATGACAACACTTTACAAATTCAAATGAAAATACAATAATACTACTAATACAGTACCTTGTAATTTTTAAACATTCATTCCCATTTATAGTTTTAACCTTAGTTTTATGCAGAACGATCTGTTCTGTTATACAATAGGCAACAACAACAACTGTTTTTAAACTGCAAATTTAGCATCTGTTTGACAGAATTTGAAAGTTTATTATATTGTTTTTTTTTTAATTATTATTATGAGATGTCACGACTTTTGAGTTTTTATTAATCTAAAATCTTTTATATGAATATGATTGGTGATTCTAGTGTTATGTTAGTGTTAAGTTCGAACTGTGCTTGTGTTACAAAATTTCGCTTTTTCATACTTATGCATGTATATAATCCATACACATAACTCCCTGTTTCGAGAATATGTATAATCTATATTATATAAAAGAGTAGAATTGAATCACTTCTCATTGCCTACGACATACTACTACAACTAGAAATGCGAAATTTGGAAAAGAATACTCCTTATTTAAGAAAGCAAGAGGTAATGAATGATTTTCTGAAACGTGTACCCTGAGAGAAATTTTCTGCCAAAAATTGAGTATCACGAATTCTTGAAGTTAAAAAAGAGATGGAATTCGGGATATAACACTACATTAAAAGAAAATACATGTTTCAGTAGTTTTCTTGCTTTTAAAGGAGAGTAATTTCTATAATACATACTCAAATTTCCCTTTTATTCAGAAAAGTCGGACATTATGATTCGCTTAAGTTGGAGGTGTGAATTCAGTATAAACACTCTTAATTAAAATAAGGGAAAACGTGTCTCAGTGTTTCCAAAATCTCCGATCCTGAGCGAGGGAAAAGTGGGTTTATTTCTATAATATCCATATTTTCCTTCTCTTATTCATGAAGTGCCAAATGTGAGGATTTGCTTAAGTTGAATGTGTGAAATTCGATATGTAAATTCTTAATTCGTTTTCGAAAAATAAATTCCTAACAGGGAAAAGGGCCCATTTGTATAATACTGAAATTTAACCTTTCTCCAGAAGGTGCTGAATGTGAGGATTCGTTTAATCTAGAAGTGTGTGATTCTGTACATAGACATTTTAATTAATTGCTTTAGCGTTTTCGGAAATACTGCTCCTATCCGACAAAAGGTAGGAGCAATCATACAGAGCCATTACTATATAATTTAAAATCCCCTTTCTTTATTCAAGTGCGTAATATGGGAATTTGCTCAAGTTACAGGTGTGAAATTCGGTAAGGGAATTCATGTTTCAGTGCCATTTTCGAAAATTCACAAAAAAAGAGGTAAAATTTATACTAACTAATTAACTAACTTTATGGCTTATGGAACCCGGAGGTTCAATGCCGCGTTCACAAATGCTCTCCACTGACTTCTATCCTTAGCTAACTGCATCCAGTTTCTACTTTGTATTCCACTCTCTGCGAGATCCATCTTAATATTGTCCTCCCATCTGCACCTAGGTCTTCCTAATGGTCGTTTTCCGATTGGTCTTCCAGTCAAGACTTTGAAAGCGTTTCTACTTCTTTCCATTCTAGCTACATGACCCGCCCACCTAAGCCTCCTAGACTTGACGACCCTAACAATGTTGGGTAAACCGTATAAATTATGTAGTTCCTCGTTATGAAGTTTCCGCCATTCCGCATTCCGGTTCCTCTTGGGTACGAATATTCGTCTCAGGATCTTGTTCTCAAATACTTTCAGTCTATGTTCTTCCCTCACAGTAAGCGACCATGTTTCGCAACCATATAGAACAACAGGTGTAATTAGTGTTTTGAATATTTTAAGCTTCAGATTCCTCGGCAGAATTCGCGACGACAAGAGATTTTGAACCGAATAGTAACACGAATTCCCTGCTTTTAGTCGACACTTAATTTCTTCGTGAATATGATTTTCCTCTGTTAATACTGATCCTAGATATTTGAAACTATCCACTTTATCAAAAATATTATTTAATATTTTAACGCATCCATAATTTGCCGTATTACGGTCCCGACGCACTTCAATGTATTTAGTTTTCTCTGCTTTTACTTCTAAACCCATGTCCCTGCAAGCGTTTAATAAGATCTCTGCATTTCTTTCTATTGTTCTTCTATCATCCCCTATTAAATTTACATCATCAGCATATGCCATAACCTGGTGAATACCGTTCAAGTCTAGGCCCTGGTTACTATCTTTGATTTTCCTTATAGCGTATTCCAGAACAAAGTTAAATAATAATGGCGACAACGCATCTCCTTGTTACAGGCCATTTTCGACATGAAAATTCGTGGACAAAAATTTTTCTACCCGGACTTTACTTTGAGATTCATTTAAACATATCTTAATTAATCCAATTAGCTTTCTCGGTATTCCAAGATCTGTAAGAACGTTGTATAATGTTTCTCTCCTAACCGTTTCGTACGCCTTTCTAAAATCAATAAATAGTTGATGTGCCGGTGTATTGTATTCCCACTTTTTTTCGAGTATTTGACGAATGGTAAATATTTGGTCAATAGTTGATCGATTTCGTCTAAATCCGCATTGATAATCTCCAATAATTTCATTTGCGTATGGGGTAAATCTTGCTAATAGGATATTTGAAAGTATTTTATAGGATGTTGACAGAAGAGAAATGCCTCGATAATTATTACAGTCAGTTTTGTCGCCTTTCTTGTGAATTGGAACAATGATTCTTTCCACTCTTGTGGCAATTCTTCCTTATAGGCTCTTGTGGCAATGTTCTAGATAAGGAGAATGAGTTTGTGTATCTTGTTCCACAATTTTTCGCCTCCAGCTAAAATTAACTCAGCCGAAATTTAATCTACACCCGGAGATTTGTGTTTCTTTAATTTCTTTATAGCGGTTTCTACTTCTATTCGGTTGGGTTCTGCGGTGTGTATCTCCTTTTCTCCACGCACACTAGTTTTTGGTTGCGTGTTAAGCAAATCATCAAAGAAATCTTTCCATCTATTTAAGATGCTATTCGTATCAGTGAGAACTGCACCGTCAGATTTCTTTAATATATAAGCACGAGGTTGATAGCCTTTCTTAAACTCGCTGATCCCCTTATACATGTCACGGATGTTTTTATTTTTACTATTCTCTTCAAGTTCCTTAATTTTAGCTTTCAGAAAATCGCGTTTCTTTGTTCTAAAAGTTTTGGAAGTTTCCCGTCTGATATCTGCAAAATTTGTGTAGTTATTTCATTCGGATTTTGTAGCCAGCGTAATTTTGCCTGTTTTCTCTTCTCTGTTAGTTTAATGCATTCCTGGTCGAACCATGGTTTGTTCCTACATATTTCCGCGTGTCCCAATTTTTCTTTTCCTAAAATTTTAATGCTATCTCTAATTTCAATCCATGTATCCTAAACACTAGTGTACTCCGAATCTTCTAAACCGAGAATCTATTCGAAACTTCAATCTGGTATTCCTCTCTTACCTGGCTCTCTTCTAATTTCTTTAAATTGAAACTATCCATTTTCGAACACTGAATATTACCTTTATTCAACGATAACCTCTCTCGTATTATCGCTGCTACTAGGTAGTGATCAGTGTCACAACTCAGCTCCTCTAAACGACCGGACATTAATTATGCTAGATAGCCTTCTATCTACTAAAACGTGATCAATTTGATTTTGTTTTTCCGTTTGGTGATGTCCAAGTGTACATATGAACGTCGCGATATGGAAATTTTGTACTCTTTACAATTAGGTTTTTCAGGGTGTCTACTGGAATACCAGAAAGTAAATTAATGACTTTTTCATGATTTTTCATGACCTTTTTGTTCAAATTTTCATGACCATGGCGATAAAAAATTACCATTAGTAATAATAAACCCCTATCATCAGTGGTGCATCGGTTAAGATGAAGATCACATAATGTTCTTATTTTTCTAATGTACATAATGTCGATTAGCTGATAACTAATTTTAAAATGCAAAAGCAATTTAAAAGGCAGTAAACAAATTTTTAATTGCGGTTCAAGTATGGGTTTAAGGCTTTCCAGGTTCTATAGATTTAAAAAAATCTTGTGAACAGTCCCGTTACATTCAGCTAGGTTTTTTATCTGCATTTTATGTACTCTGAATTCTAAATTTATAATTTTCGTTTACAAGAAAAGACTGATTACGTAAATAATCAATTCTTTTCCATCGTGTCATATTTGAAATTAGCGCGCATAAACATACTGATAAGACCTACTTAATTTGTTCATAATGGAACCTTCATCCTGGATGGGGTCTGATGCCTTCTTTCTTCTCTTTTTTAAGGATACTTTTACAAATATTTTTTTCTCACAATCTGCGTACTAGTATCACATCAAAACTTAAAAAAAAAGTGAACACAAAAATAGACATCTTAACAACTGTTTCAGTACATGCAGTATGAGGTATAAAAGTATGAAGTATAAAAATATACTCTGAGATTTCAGATTTTCATGACCAGTTGGGTAAATAAAGGACTTTTTCGTGGCTTTCATGACCACTAAGCAAAATATATGACTTTTTCATGACTTTCATGACCAGTAGACACCCTGTTTTTGGATGTTGTTAAGTTCACGAGTCTAACACCATTGTCATTACTTTCCTTATGCAGACTTTCGTTCCCTATAATCGGTTTGAGAATATCCTCTCGTCCTACCTTCGCATTGAAATCCCCTAATACAATTTTCGTATAGTATCGCGGAAGTTGGTCAAATATCCGTTCCACTTCTTCGTAAAAAGTGTCTTTTATATCGTCATCTTTATATTCAGTTGGGGCATGTACATTTAAAACAATAATATCACATTACCGTCCCTTAAGAGTAATAAAAGAAAGTCTGTCCGTAACAAATTCAACCCGTTTAATTGCTGGTAATATACGTTTATGAACGAAAAACCCCGTTCCTAACTGGTGATTTTTATTTCCTTCCCCGTAAAACAACGTAAAATTTCCGGAATTCACAGATCCATTTCCTTTCCACCTAACTTCCTGAACTCCTACTAGGTCCATTCTGTATATATATATATATATATATATATATATATATATATATATATATATATATATTTTTTTTTTTTTACAGGATGAGGTTGTTAGCCTTACCCAAACCCCCAAGCTGGAGGACCACTCCTAATCGGCTGTTCGCGACTGCTTATTCAGTATATTCGCAGATAACTTCTATATCTAGAGGCCTTCTCCTCGATCCGCAACCCGAGGACGCGCCATGCCGTGGTGACAGGAATCTACGTTATACAGTATTCAAAATTCTGTTTTTGTATGTATTGCACTTCATCATTTTCGTGTGAGGAACGGGTACATTTGCTACTGATAATACTCTTAGTCTTGATAAAATAGTCTTCTAAGTGTGATCGCCGAGGAACGTTATCCCTCATACGTGACGGAATATAATTCTTATTCCTAATTCTCCTGCATTGTAGTTACTTTTCTAATGGTAGATATTACCCTAGAATATGACTTCATACGAAATTAAGTGAGGATCAAGCCAAAGTTTACTTTCGTAAATTTAGTATTATTTATAATTTTTATTATATTATTAGTATTCATATTTAAGAAGTTAATTGTAAAGCTTATTTTGTTAACTAGATTACTTCTTTTTTTATATTTAGAAATGAATGTACATGGCAGGAAGGGGAATAACGATTTCTGTTTCTGTTTTTTTGGTATGCGGTGTAAGAAGATTGGCTAATAACTGGGGATGGCCGGAACCGGTTTTTCGGATCCAGGTCTGGAACCGGTTCTTCGGATCCAGGTCTGGAACCGGTTCCGCTGGAACCGAAACTCTGTGACCATACCTACGCTAAACCCGAGCTGCTGGCAAGCTGTGAACAGTATGCTAGATAAAATGGTGGAAGCGACAGGCAGGCGGCGGCAGCTTGTCTCATTTGGCTAAATAAACTGGGTAACTGGCAAACTCATTTAGCTAAACATTCACTGGTGGACCAAATTTTTTTCTGTGGGCACAAGCGGGTCTGGGCGGGGAAGGCACAAGTGCATGGTCCTCTTTGCATTATTTTTGAAGGTGAACTTCGTGCCTCCTTTACGGGTCTTTGGGGGCTTTCGGATCCAGGTCTGGAACCGGTTCCAAAGATCCGGTTCTGGAACCGGGTTTTCAGATCCAGATCTGGAACCGGGTTTTCGGATCCAGATCTGGAACCGGTTCCTAAGATCCGGTTTTGGAACCGGGTTTTCGGATCCAGGTCTGGAACCGGTTCTGAAAACCGGATATCTGAGAATCTGTTCCTTGTGGAACCGGAACTTTGTGGCCATCCCTACTACTTTGTACCAATCGGAATTCGTGGATATTTTCGCTCTCTTATAGACCTATATTAATTCTGTCACTATCTGTGTATTCATAGTGTCTGATGAAGCAAAATGAAATCTTTAAGTTTTACGTCCCAGGGTTATGCCGGTTAGGCTAAAGGAGACGGTGATTATGAGAGATGAGTGAAATGGTGGAATGAAGTGGGAGGAAACGGGAGAACCCCGAGAAAACCCACGAGCACGGTGTTTGTCCACCACAAATTTCACTTGGCGGGGGCTGGGATCGAACCCGGGACCCCAAGCACCAGAGGTGAACGCTCTACCACTGAGCCACCGCGCCCCCGTGTCTGATGAAGCCAAAGTGGATAGTTGCCGAAACTGTTACACAATAATATATATTTACAATAAACGCATTGTTTTACTCAGCGAGTAGTTTAAACCAAAGATACAGTATCTCATTTCTGAAGCAGTTTTTAAATATATTTGCATATGATTAAATACCTGTAAATATGTGGCTTCAATAACACCACAGGGCAAGAAATAGAAACAAACCTTAACCCTGACAGTATACGTGGAGGTCTATAAGATCCCAGCAAAGTTTTACACAGATGGCGCATGTGCTCCCGTGGAGGTAAGACGCTATGCGTTTCGTGACCAACAACTGAGAGAGAAATAACAATTGAGGACTGTATAACATCTTAACTCCCTAGAAACTTATACACCATCTGTGTAAATCTTCGCTGGGGTCTTGTAGACCCCACGTAATTTGACTTCGAAGTGCTAAATCCAAGCAAGAAGATTAAGTATCATTGTAAATTTCATTTCTGAATTCTGATTGGCCACAGTTCTAATTCTTTCGCGCTGTGTTATAAAGGTTTCATTAAACTTACACAAATTTAGTCGTACCTGTTCTTTCATGCGATTAAGATCAAGATCCCACTGATCTAAGACTGTGTTAACATTGCGTTGCAGATCTTCTTGGCAGCGCTGACGGACTTCGATCTGAGACTGCCACATTTGTTTAACTTTTTCTTCATTCGCTTTCATAGCATCTGAAACACAGCAGAGAAAATACTCATACATCTGTTATTTTGTTAATACTTTTATGAAAAATATGTGAATTTATTTTTTAGAATAAGACAACTCTTACTTCCTTTAGTAGCCAAATTGATTGATTGAACTGGCATTCAGTGTTCATTTTAACTATATCAGAAGTGAATTTATAATTTAACATGGAAACAAATATGAGTTTTCCCCGGGAATCGAATCCGAATCTCCCGGGTCGAAAACACGTACGGTAACTTTATAGCCACGAGGCAGCTCCTGTAATATCTAAAATGTCTTGACTCATTCATTTGAAGGGCTCTAATGAATGTGGTCGATTACAAGACACCACAACTATTCTATCAAGCCCCTTGTTTCCATATTGTGAAGCTAAACACAACACTGGGCAAGGCTATGTGGTATATATACACACAAGGTGTCCCACTTGAAAGAGGCCCCACAAACATTTGCTTAAATTACACTTAAAGGCTTTTCATAAAAATCAGGAAGTGAAATGAACATGTCATACCTCGTTCATAGGGAAATAAAGGTGAATCACAAAAGGTGCTGGAAGTGACCGTCCTCCACGACACTGTAGATTCTCGAATGTTGCTGCCAGAACCTTTGGTGTCACTGCCTGGATTTCACGGATGATGTTCTTTCATAAATTTTCCAAGTTATGAGGTTTGTTCCTGTAGACCTTGCCTTTTAGGGCATCCCAGAGTGGTGTTAAATCGGATGACCTTGGGGACCACAGTCCTTTCGAAAATCACTGCCGGAGAAGAATTATTCGACCTCAGTCATGGTCATTCGAGACGTGTGACATTTGGCGTCATCATGATGCTACCAGCCCAGGGTAAGTTCTTCATCGTCCAACTGGTTCACAATTTCTCGAAACATTTCGATGTAAACTGCACTTGTCACAGTAGACTCGAAAAAAATTGGGACGCTGTGATATTGCACAGAACACGCCAATTTTTTGTGAATACAGGGGTTGCTCGGCCAGTGCATGTGGATTTTCATTACACCACAAACGTGTATTCTGAGAGTTTACATAGTCATAGAGATAGAACCATGCCTCATCACTGAACCATGTGTACTGCAATATTCCTGGCCTCTGAGCAATAAATTGCTGAAACCAACGGCAAAATGTAATGAGTTTGTCTCTGTCATTGACATTCAGTTCTTGAGCAACTGTAATGCTGTATGGATACATGGCGGCTTTCTTCACATCTCTGTGACATGTGCTCCGCGACATTGCACATTCCGCGGAGCACATACTTTGCAGGAGAGGTCAACAATCGTTGTTTCACGTCAGTCACTTTTTCTTCCGATAATGGCGGCCGTCCCCCACCATGAAGATCTAACACCGTTCCATTGCTTTCCATCTTGTTCAACAACTTTTGTAGACAGCATTTAGTTGGTATATACTGCTTACGAAACCGTTCAATAACTGTTCGCAGACATGTCTTAATGAAACCAGTAATCCAACATTGTTTCATAACAAACACGCGCTCTTCGACAGAATAGTGATACATTGTCACTAAACACTGAATACTAAGCTGCAGTCACAGAGACTCGCGGAAACACACTGCTGTATTAAAGGATGTTGCAGAGTGCAATGTTGCCACGTCACAAATTACAAGATTTCGGAGGAATTACTACACATGTTTGTAGGGCCTCTATACATATAGCGTAACAATTTCAACAGAGTAACGGTGTGTTCGGACTTTCACTCCTTCTGGCTACTTGGGAGTTGGTCTCTCGTATACTTTCACAAGATCAACTTCTAATTAGGCTTCACCTCTTCATTAAAAAGGGCAGGAGACAACATGATGGAATGCAGTATTTGCGATAAATAAAAAAAAAAAAAATGGGAGAAGATTCGATTATAGAATGGGAAAAAATTAATAAAGGAAGATAACAAGGCTAATTAGAGAAGAAGAATGTATAAAGCAAAAAAGCATATTTTTAATTGGACAAGTGAAAGTAAAAAACACAACTGTTAATTTCTAATGAAGAGGCGGAGCCTAATTAAAAGTTGGTCTCCCGATCAGCTCCGACAAGTAGCCAAAAGGAGTACAAGTCTGATAAAAACACAGTTATTGTGTTGAAACTGTCACATGATTGTGTTCTTCCCAGGTTATAGTTAAGGAACCGCGCTTCCCGTTTAGGAAAGGACGAGAAACACTATACCGGTACTTTTAGGAATTATTCATTGACTATCTAGGATGTTAAAAAGTAAGTAATAGACTGAGTTCTAATTAGTTAATGAGTCATTGAACAAAAGAAGACGACGTGCCTATATTCCGCTTTTGTTGTGTTTTGAAGTTTGTTTATAGGTCTTAATAAGTTGAACGGGAAGGTTCTAGAACACAGGTCCCCCTACATAGATTAGTACCTAGGTTGAATCCTTTCTGTACCAGAGTTTAATACTCAATTCATATAGTATTGCCGAGCGAGCGTTAGCAAGTGAAGGCGGGTTAGAGCCCCGCAGGGCACGTTGTTTTGTCTTTATCACAACTAAATGGGAAGGGGGACCTGTGTTCTAGAACCTTGCCAAGTTCAACCATTGAGTGATTACATAAAGTAAAATCTTGCCTAGCTCAGTAATATAATACAGATGAATATACATCTAATGAAAAGAAAAAGAGCATAAAAGTAAGAAATATTTATGATTAACTGTTAAAGAGCGAACGACAGAAATGAAATAAGAGTAATTCTTGGTAAAGGACATTGAAATAACAACAAATGAATAGCAATACGACATTGATAAAATGTTCCTGTGGGTGTAATCTGGGACCTCACCATCTGCGAAATTTTACAATTTATAAAACTGAATTCACATATACCGTACCTGCTGTATATTTTTCTAGACGCTTGCGTCTCACCAAGAAAGATTTGTTTATATCAGCTCCAAACGTCTCTAGCAGCTTTGACATTTCGTTTCCAAAATTACAATTTAATTCTATTTCTCCAATGTCATTATTGCCACTCTTATTAGGGTAGGATCTTTTATTCGGTGCTCTATTAGTTGCCGGTTCTTCAGGTTGACACTTAACTTCATCTTCCTCTGCAGTATCTGGTGAACTTAGATTGTCCTCTGAGCACGGTTCCATTCGAACCTTCTTTGATATTGTTCTTTTATTTGTTATTTTCGGCATTGTGAAATTTATCTTCTAGATTTAACAAGTGCTACACAACCGAACAATCTTCGCGCCTCCACTGGTCTTTTCTGTCTGCTGCAGCAGTGCTGCCAGATCCTGTGCAGCATATTATCTGCACATCACGCAGTTACTATCCTTTCTTAAATAACAACAATGTTCAAGTTGTGTAATTACCAAAAGCTATAACTTCGTTCATTACACATCTTTAAAAACGTTTTTGTTATAATACGAATACGAAAGAAAGCGAATCAAATGTTATTGAAACTTTTAACTTACAGATGTGAAGAGAAATAAAGAAATGGCATTCGTTACTTGTATTATACGCTCAATTCATGAATAAAACACATTATTCAGGTGCTATTATATTTTAAAGGGTATAAAATGTGTAAAATCTACGGAATATTTATGTTATTTGATTTCACAGTAAGATCATGTAAGTGATCAAAATATATCGGGGTCTTACCTCTCGCATGTATAATAAGGTGGAAAGATTAGATAAGGAAGACATAATGAACTGAACTGCTATATGAAAGCAGTGTACAAAGTGATAATAAAAGTGTCACAAAGTTGTGTCACACGCGAAGCATATGTTTTAACATCATATGAATTCTTTCCACTATCGTCGTTTATGCATATATCCACCGTCGCTGATATGTGTGCTCTCTATGGACGCACTTCCACGGGGAGTCCCCCTTCAGTGCTCCTGTCTCGACTCATTTACGTAGGATTCATGCTTTTTATTGGCCATCTAGCGCAAGTTGATTTGTTTTAAGTTGGTTCGTTTTATATTCAGCACTCCTAAAGTCCATTTGCATCCAGTAATTCAACTCTCCTCTAAAAATACTTTCTAAGGCAGTAAGAATGCATTTCGTGCTAAGTGAATTGAATATTTCATATTAATGTAAGTGTGCTTCCCTAAAATAGGATATTATTTACCATCGTCATGGTGGTATTCTTAAAGTATAAGATAATAATAATTCATCTTCATTTTCGTGTTCAAGTTGGTTGGTTCGTGCATATGAGAACAATAAAAGTGCCTTAACTGTTTTCTACTATTGTATTCGAAAAATACCATATCGTGCTTCATTTCATATTAATATAAGAATATTTATTGCATTAATATCAGAAATAATATAGCAATAATTCAATGTACATCTCCAGTTCAATTACGCGTTTTTATATGTAGAATTTAAATATAAGATCAACTATCGGAACATCTGGAATGTTGACATGCTTTAATGTTATGACGTCGTGCATGACGTCAGTAGCAGACGATCGATTGTCAAGGAGCAATTGCTTAGGATCAGAGCGGGAGCCCCAGCAGCGGCGTAAAATTTGTTAGCTGAGGGAGTGGGCGTTGAAGTACCTGGGAAAAGAAAATGGTGAAATATAAGGTAAGTTACATTTTGTGTGAGAATATTTCTTTGTCAGTCGAATGTAGTATTCAATTTAACGTATATTTGTTGTAATTTTCTTAATTATTAATATTTTTAGCGGAGACAGAATGACAAGAGTAACAGTAGTTCGAATTACGTACAGACAATATTTTCTGTAATCTTGGATAATTTCTTTCATGTTTATTTTTCTGTTACATTCGCATACTGTCAGCTAACCTAAGATACAGTGGAAACCCCTTTTGCCGTAAGTAGCAGAAGTCCATTAATTGCAGCAAGTGATAATATTATTTGTTGGTGTAATAGTAAGAAATGAGTTATCTATTATTTTCATGATTTTTCAGGGAGTAAAGAGTAAGCCAATGTTTAGTTGAGGAGTCCAGCCTTTTTGCTATTATAATTTTACTAATTTTTGTTAATATTAGGTTAGGGGAGGTTTGGTCAATTAGTATGGCTTCCTTCGTCTAAACATTAACCAAAGGGCCTGTCTCTCTTCATACTTTAATAGACGTATGCTCTGCAATCATTTGAATTAATTTTATGTCTGCTCTCAAAACTGTGATTCTGGATCGTGAAGATTGAAAATATCGAGGCCACCATATTGGCCAAATAAAGCATTTTCTTGAAGAAGGAAGTCGTATTCTGGTAGTGCCTTTATGTTTTCTCACCATGCATAGGTCAGCATTCATTTATTGCTTAGATATGGCGAATAGCCTGGCAGCACATTATGGCTGCAAATGTAGCATTGTCTAAATCAGCCGTCATCCCCACGTTAAAAAAAAAAAAAAAAAAAAAAAAAAAAAAAGCTTGCGTAACTCATTGAAGAGTCATCCAGCTAACACAAGGTTAGGGCGCCGAAATCGCCCTGCCTTGCATTCGTTATTTGCAGTCATCAGACCTATAGCCAGCTCGATATCTTAGGAGAAGAGGAATGAACATTTGTGGGTAATGGCAAAGACACCACCAACCACTAAAAACTGTTTGTTTATTATTTACGCTTTTCGGAATCCGTAACAAAGCCATATCTTTTAGAAAAAAATACTATTCTGACAAATATTGCGGTACACAAACCCAAGACTACGAAGGTTCATCATTATGATAGAAATATTTTTAAAGATACGACGGTATATAATTTAATTCAGTTACATATTGTTGTGTGTTATGGGAGATCTTAGACGCACATTATTTTGCAGAAATGAGTCAAGGGCGAAATTAAATTGCATTTATTGGAGGAAAAAATCCAATATATTTCAATCAAAAATTTTCTTGTAGGTCTTTTATTTGGAGAACTGGATTAAGTTCCAAAGTTGGTCATCAGTTTCTACAAAAATTTTGAAAATTTACCGGGAAGAAATTTGCTCGTTTGGTTGCTTGATATAATGTAAGGTGAGAGTAAGTTGTGTTTATTTTTCTTTATAAGCAATCATAAACGTGGAACTATTTGGCAAGCGTAGGGAACTATTTCGCGCAAGGTTATATTGTAGGAAAGTAACGAACATTTGATTTCTGAACATGACGAAAGGTGTACAGAGGCGCTCCAGTTAGTATCCTTGTTCAGAGACGAGAAATTACACTCTATTAATTTTAACAAAATGAGTCCAAACTTCCCTAACCCTTAAGCTAAACTGATCTTACCGTACCCAATCTATCCTTACATTATTCTACTCTATTATACCCTTTTAAAGTAGTCCTAAAAATTGATGATTTTTAAATTTTCGTAGTTCTTATGTCCTAAACCAGGCGGACGACCAACTTCGGAATAAATGCTGTAGAACTACATATAGTGTAGCCAAACCCAAACTATCGCTTAACTCAGTATGATGTGCTTATTCCGTAGAAAATACGAAAACTCGATTTAGGGTCCGCTCAAATATTTTGTGGGCCCTGATCCAAAAACTAATTATTGGCTAAGATCACAATTTATTGATCCATTTTTTCATCATTCCTAAAATTCTTGTTACATAATATTATAAGAATTTCATATCTAGTTTTGAGTCAGTTTAACCCTTTTCTACAATATTCTGTTTTAAGGGGAAGAAAGTAGTTGAAGGCGGGCACAGCCCGTTAGAGCCCCTTCCTGGCCATGGACGAAGCAGTCATTTAAGTGCTACTTCTCGTAAACTTGCAGAGTATGGAGTTGCTCGATTATGACAGTAAATATATTAAATTTCCGTTATCATACAATGCTTTTGTGTTCTGCACTCTCTGCGTTATTTATCATCTTTTTAAAGAGGACAGGAGGGAAGAATTATAAATAAATAAATCCGATGATTCGGAACAATGAACACAAAGTCGAATTCTCGTGAGTTAAGAAATCATACGGATTGAAGTAATCAGTAACAGACATGCAAAGCAGTGCCGGACTGGCCACGTTGGCTATTTGGCGATTGACTTTGTTTTCCAATCGATATATGAGCTCCCGTGTGCCTGAGCGCTTAGCGTACGCTCTTTAGGCGTGGGAGACACGAATTCGATTCCTAGCGGGAGTACATGTGATTCGGATTCCCCTCTAAGCTATAGATTCATGTCTCATGTAGCCTCACTGCTGAAAATAAAATAAGTCCAAGCTGTATATGTTTGTAGGACATTACATGTTACGTTGGTTCTCAGATTTCATCTATTTCTAATTTACTTCTACATTAGTAAGCTTGCTTCAGTGTTCACAGTGTTTAAACTTCATTTCCGATCCTGTTTTGTCAATAATTTTAATTTGAATAAAGTTATATTGTTTTATCAAGATTGCTTCGAACAATGCGACATTAATATTGAAATCCTGATACCCTTTTTCTACTTGTGCTTTAAGTATTTGATGTGTTACAGTGGTTTACTATAATATTAAGTCTTTTAGTTCATAATTTATATCTGTAAATTTTGAGGAATTGAATTTAACACTAGAACACAAAGAGCGCACCATACTTAATTTGATAGTGTTATATGCGGTATGTTCTCGTGTATGAAAATGGTTAAAACAGGTTTTTTCTTTTTGTGTGGTTGCGAGTTCAGTTCCTGGTAAGAGTACAGATTTTGCAAAAAATCGGGAAGGCTTCAATTGTATAGTAACTTTTTTTTTAGTGGTATAAGTTATACTTGCTGATAATATGCTGAATAAAATAAATAGCTGATAGTAATTAGAGTAACTTTAAATACGCAACGGATATATCACTTATACTGATAATCCAAAATAACTGGTGTAGACGCACATAAAACTATAAACTGATTTCTGACTTTAATTTAATAGTTATAATCAGGCATCAGTTTAGTTCCTTCAGTAGTTAGGAAGGTACTTCAATTAGGAGCGAATGTAACGAACTTCAATCTAGAAACCAAGATATAACGACAATGAGAACTGTTAATAGAACCAAGGTAATGTCCGCCTGGACGGCTGATTGTACAGTTCGTCGATTGTAACACTAGGGAACTTATTTTATATACGACATGTTATTATTATTATTATCATCATATGCAAAGTCAGGTGGAAATCATACTGCTCGTAAAAGTGCGTATTCTGATTAGTCTCCTTCATTGTAGGAATACTGTTAACGAACTGTGGGGTAGAATCAAACTAAAATCCGCATGTATGGACATAGTCCTTCGTCGGCTGTAACACAAGGAAGTTTAATTAATTTATATGTATTATATATATATATATATATATTAATGATGATCATATACGAAATCAGTAGTGGATCAAACATCAAACCAAATAACACATTACGAAAAATACAAGGAAATGCATTATTTGGTGTATCCAAGTATGTTTAATACCTAGATAAAATAATAATAATAATAACTCAATGAGCACCCAAATAACAATTCGACCTATACGTTTGAACAATCAATTGTCAATATCTCAGTGTGCTCCTTAAGAAATCACTTCTTGTAAAACTGTCAATTTTGATTAGATTTACTGCATTGTAGAAATAATGTTAACCAACTGTGGATAGAATCAAACTGAAATCTGCGTGTATGCTCATAGTCCAGCGTCGACTGTAAAACTGGGGAGTTTACTGTATATATATATATATTTTTTTTTAAATAATCATTTGTTAAATCAGCAGTAGATCAAACATCAGACCAAAATTATGCATTTCGAAAGATATAGGAAAATGCATCATTTGAGAGAACTTAGATTTAAAGAAGAAAAAATACTCAAGAAAATACGTTTCAACGATCAACTGTCGATATCTCAGGACGCTTCTTAAGAGATCACGCTACGTGTAAAAGTGTTCTGATTAGTTTTTTCCATTGTAGAATTAATGTTAACAAACTGTAGATAGAATCAAACTAAAATCTGCTTAGATGGCCCTAGTCGTAGTGTCGACTGTAACATTAGGGAGTTTACTTTATATACATTATATGTCTTCTCATTCTTCTTCTTCTTCTTCTTATTATTATTATTATTAGGGAAATCAGTAGTGTATCAACATTAAACCAAAATTATACATTATAAAAGATACACAAAAATGCATCAATTGATATGTATGAGTATATTTAATACTTAAAAAACATACACACACAGTCAATAAAGCACCTATACATCAATTCAACGTATACGTTTCAACAACCAATTGTCTACTTCCTCAGTGCGCTCCGTGAGAATTGACACTGCTTGTAAAACTGCGTTTTCTGAGTACCCTCCATTGTAGGAATAATGTTAACTAGTTGTGAATTACTGCCTTTAAGTATCATTATTAAGTAAAATACGCCCGTGAAGTGAAGTGTAATAAAAATTATCACTGAACAGATATATATATATATATATATATATAATTTACCAACATCTTTTTAGGTACACTTCCCTTGACAGGCTTATTTTACTTGACTCACTAAAAGCAAGGTAAGCACCAGAGGTTTATTTCACCAGAGGTGAGCACTTACTACATTTTCTGACGAACAGTACACGGTGGCTCAGTAGTAGAGCGCTCACCTCTGGTTCATGGGATCCTTGGTTTGATTCCGAGTGAACTTTGTGGTGGACAAACACCGTGTGTGTGGATTTTCTCGGGATTCTCTCGTTTCCTTCCACTTTCCACCATTTCATTCATTTCTCATCATCACTGTCTCCTTTAGCCTAGCCGGCATAACCATGGAACGTAAAAGGTAAAGATTTCATTTCATTTTCTGACGAACAGTAAAGAATGCCATTGTGTTTCCAAGCAATGCGCATGCGTGAAGTCCTGTTGCATTCATTTGTCTGCTGGGCATAAAATTCTATTTTTTCCTCTTTCGATAAACCAAAACTGGATGATTCTATCACTATTGGTTCTACACTTATTCAAATTTCTTATTAGTGTATTTTCTTCTGGACAAACTGTATAAGAAAGTACTAGTAAGCAATGTAGTACTAAAGTTATATTTTTAGTCTGGAGTGTTGATGATAAGCCTGTGGAAAATGGCGGTGGGTCAAAATGTCAATACAAGTGTGTTGAAACTTTTTTTTTTTTTTTTTTTTTTTTTTTTTTTTTTTTTTTTTTTTTTTTTACAATTGTCTCACCGTTTTAGATTAATAGGAATGGGCATAGATTTTTCAATGACACTTATGTTGACATTTTGACCCACCGCCACAGGCATATAATCAGGCTTATAATCAAGAGTCGAGACTTCTTTCATCTATCACTTCACATCAGTTTCCATACGATAGTCAACTTGAACCCCTTTCCCATTTCAACATTTTGAGTTGGACCCTGCGAGGGAACCTGGAACATTTTTTTTTTTTTTTTTTTTTTTTTAACTTTGAATCATTGTACGTTTGAAATAATAACATATTCGTGTTTTTGTTTTTACATCTGTCCCACCGATTTACGATTCATACGAGTGGCCATAGACTTTGCAATGAAGATTGTGTTAATATTTTGACCCATCGATATTTTGCACTGGCTTATCGTAGAGAGTCGAGACTTGATTTATCTTCTTTGATTCAATACCAACTTTCATACGACCCATCGATATTTTGCACTGGCTTATCGTAGAGAATCGAGACTTGATTTATCTTCTTTGATTCAATACCAACTTTCATACGATATGGAAGTTGAGCCCCTTTCCATTTAAAAATTTTGAGTTGGACCCTATCTGGGACCCTGGGACCATTTATTTTACTTTGATACGTTGTACTTTTGAAGTGATGAAAGACATGTTTTTCAGTTTTCATATCTGTCTCACCATTTCAGATTTTTCGGGGTTACAACGGACTTTATAGACACGCCTAAAGATTTTAATAAAAGTGAGTAAAGTGCTGCCCCCAAGCGGAATGCATGAGACCTCCCCAATTTTGGTAACCGATTTTGATCTTACCGTGACCCAAGGTTTCAGGAAATACATACATCACCCCCACTTTGTGGGTTCGGGTTCAAGTATATCCCGGGTGAGATAATTTTCTTTTAATAAATCGGTTGAATGAACATGCAATGACTCATGTATTAAACCTTACTTCAATTTTTCAGATAATGCTGCCTGTATTTCTGCTGATGATGGTGAATCTTTCCGTTGCTAATATACGGAAAGTGCAGAAGCCCAACAAGGTTCTTCACATTGGAGGTATATTTCCCATCAATGGAACAGGTGGTTGGCAAGGGGGCCAGGTGAGTTATTTATTAAGTTTAGAATCTAAATTTGTACTTATTAATGAGCGATGTTTTTTAATAGTGAACGGTTTCGATGGTAATTTGTGTCTTCATCAGTTCTAGTTAAATGAAAACTCTTCCTCATGTTACCTTGATTTACGTACAATTTAGCTATCTGCTAACAGGCGGCCAAATAAATATACGAATGCTGTCCAGAAGTAACACATATTTTGAAATAAAAAAAAAAGTAACAAAATGAACAAACCAAATTGTATTAAATACATTTGAAAGGAACACTCTTAAGCTATTTTTCACATAATCGCCATACAAATTAAGGCACTTGTCATACCGTGGCACAAGCGTTTCAATACCGTCGTTATAGAAATCTGCGTCTGCGATTTCAACCAGTGGCTTACACCGGTATGCAGTTTAGCATCAGTATCAATGCATTGTGTAGCGAGCCATGTCTTCATCGCTGGGAAGGGGTGGTAGTTGCTCGGCACCAAATCCGGGCTGTATGGTGGGTGATTGAACACCTCCCATCCAAAACCATCCAACAGTTCTTGGGTACACTCAACCGTGTGTGTGGATGTGCCTTTACTCGGCCTTCACTGATTATTCCATATTCGTATACTTCACACAGTTGACAATAGATTTCAATTGGCTTGTGGTGTTTGCCAACAAAAACCTAATCCCAGAACATATCTCATAAGGAGGCGAGATTTCCTATTGCAGCGCACATTGTACCACGTCACAGAAAGCACAGTAAGAGTGTCACAGTCCTCACGTTACCACAGCTGGATGCGTACTAAGTGTGTCAACGTTCTGACATCAAGATGGCGACTCTAACCCCGCCCACTGCCGCAAGCATTTTCGCCGATCCCAAGATGTTCAGCCAAAACATTGCTGCAATAGCATTCTTATTGGCTACGTACCGATGACGTCACCTACTATTACTATTACTACTACTACTACTACTACTACTACTACTACTACTACTACTACTACTGCTGCTGCTGCTGCTTTTGCTATGGATCTGTATAGGACAAGGGCAAACTTATTTTAATGATAGAAGTTTAATGGAAATTTTGAAAAATAATCGTTAAATCACTTTGGATCTATATAGTACAAGGGCAAACCTATTTTAATGAAAATTTTAAAAAATAATCGTTAAATTACTTTCTGAATATTACTTTTAATATTATTTTAACAGAAGAAGTGTTATAAAAAATTTAAAAATAATAATAAAAAAAAACTTTCCTTAGGCAGAAGGCAGGGTTTGAACCCACGTCAAAAACGATTTTCCTTACTAGCATGTTGCACTAGCTCACTCGGCCACGAGGACCGACAGCAGCTGGCGTTTACTTTGTTCTATATGTATGTCATGACTCGTGATGTCGTATCTGTATCGGCCAATCAGATCAGAGGATATTTGAAGCTCTTGCTTGCCGCGATAGACCAAAACGTCTGCTACTTTCTGGACAGCACTCGTATATCTTATTGAATATGTGGAGAAATTGCAAAGTTTAGAAGATGTTTCGTTAGGTATATTAAATTTTATAAAAGTACAAAAGGAGCAATATACTCTGTTCATGAATTCTATAATATGTAATTGTATCTATAAGATATTTTTTCGAAGTGCATTTCAATTTTCTTCTCTAGTCCTCTTTATGTCTAGTTTATTCTCATGAATATTCTGTTATTGGAACGATTTTTCAGGGATAAATATCTGATATGAATTTCAATATTTGTGGAGGAACATGTTTTTTTGTTTTTAACTTGATTTCATCTTTCTTAATAATAAAAATACTCCATTTTAATAGTTGCTGATATTCTGAAACAAACTAGTAAAACATGTTATTTTGGAATAAAGTAAATTGTTTCACTGGAGAAATCACAATTTAACGAAGGTAATTATTAGTGTTTATGTATCATCATCATAAGGTTTCGGCAAAGTTTTATAACAAATAAACTTGCCTGAATTCTGGAAAGAAATAAATGTTGGTCTGTTTGTTTTTGTTTTCTATTTGTTCAAGCAATATGTACTTCAATAGATATGTAACATTTGAATCCAAATCTTACTAATTTGTACTTGAGGTTATTTTCCTGTGTAGGTTAGATTGTTGGGGTTAGCCATTACATTACGGCTGAGCTATATATATAAACGCTATATTTGTGTTACGGAACACATGAAATATAGTGTACAGTATGGAATTCTTACTTTTGATGTAGGAAAGATAGCAAAGAAGTGAACGACCATCCTAAGATGCTTTTAGGATATTTCTTCAGTCTTCGAGGAACAATAAAGTAGTATTTCACTGTTGATGTTATTATTTGTTTAAAATATGTCTCGAATATTTTCTTATACCTTTGACTAATATATGCAATTACTCTCTTGAAACGGGAAGATTTACAGAAGATCTTAAACATGCTAAAATAAGACCTACGCACAAAAAAGGATCAAAGGATCAACTAGTGACCTAGGAAATTATCGTCCTATCTCTATCTGTTTTCTCCAGAATTTTTGAAAAAGTCATGTATAACAGATTAGTACCCTTTCTGGAAAGGAATATCTTCACAAATATCCAATTCGGTTTTAGAAAGTGCAGATCAATTAATAGTGCTGTAGTTGCTTTTCTAAGTGATTTATATGTAAAGCACGAGAGAGGAGAAATAAAATGTGGAATTTTTCTGGATCTCACAAAAGCGTTTGACCTTAAGAGAGTCACAAAATTCTGTTAAATAAATTACATGGTTATGGTATGAGAGGTCATGCTAATATATGGTTCCAATCCTATATAACTAACCGCATACAATATGTGGAAGTAAGAACAACCAAGTCAGAGGTAAGGCACATTAAGCACGGAGTTCCACAAGGATCAATATTAGGTCCTATCCTTTTTCTTATATATATATATATATTAATGATCTTTCCGATTATATAGTTCCCAACAAAAGCATCCTTTTTGCTGACGACACAGACGTTTTAGTTGAAATCCCAAACAAATCTTACTCCGAGGAATACATATTTATAAACACGATAAATAAGCTTTCAGAAGGGGTAAAAGCAAACCAATTCAACTTAAATACAGCGAAAATAACAATAATAAATTTTAATGAGGGAAAACTCTCTAAATATACATCAAATACGTATAGACGGGGAGCTCATGCAGGTATTTGACACTTAATAAATTTTTAGGATTAAACATTTTTAGGTTAATCCAGAAGGCGAAGAATGACTTAAATCCTATTTATTTTGATTTCTTATCAATTACCTAGCCCCAAAGCAGAACGTTTTTCAACTACCCTCCGACGGCTCTCAAAACTTTCTGCAACCATTTTATTAATGATGTAGTAAAATCTGACCTAAAATTTTCAAGCGCATAAAAGCAAAAAAGTTCTATATTTCTAAACATTTTTTTTTTTAACTTACAGGCTTATTATTTATGGAGGAATATACCCAAATAATTATAGGGCTGTATAATAACTGAAGAAATAACCAATCAAGAAATCCTCACATAAGGCTGTATATATAATAACTGAATAAATAACCAATCAAGAAATCCTCACATATATTTACTGAAAAAGCCTTTACAACTATTTACTTCATTCAAAATACTAGCACTAGACCTAGTCTTACTAGAGACAGTTGATCTTCCTGATTTATATATCTTTTTTTTTTTTTTTTCTTCACCGCGGAACCATCAAGAAATGTACTTATATTTTTGCTGGTCATGGACATAAATTTCACAGGATAACTCAGATGATGTCTTGAATAATGAATTTTAAGATTTTTACGAAGATTTTTTAATTACCATACTCACGTTATAACCAGGACGGCAGCACTGCCAAGTATCACACTCAGCGAGCACCCTGCTCTGAGACAGCTGCGTGCTAGAGTCTTGACTCGGCTGCATGTACTGTACTACTGACGACTCTATGTATCACTTACTCTTCCCTTTCGCGCCTCTCAAGCTTTCGGTATATTATCATGAACATCGAACGTTGAACTGTGCTGAATTGTGTTTTATTTACAGACAAGAAAAGTCTTTCTGCAGCCGTAAGTTTTTTTTTACATAGTAGACGATCTGTCTCCAGCCCCCATTTCCTTTCTGCGACAATGTCGCACCGTCTCCTGTTGTTCTGCTTTTGGGGTCACCTAGTTAAGTGTGCTTAGACTTACATTTCTTTTGGTTTTGTTTATAGGCTTGTGAACCTGCAGCTCATTTAGCGCTGGAAGATGTGAACGAACGAGCAGACCTTCTCCCGGGATTTACGCTTAACTTGCATTGGAATGATAGTGAGGTATGTGTTCAAGTTATATTCTTCTAATATATTGTTGTGAGTTTATTTTCTTCTACGTTTCTTACCCTCATACTTACTTGTAATTACTTCTTCATACTTTAGTATGATTAGAAGAAATAATAATCTTATCCTGATATATATTTTTGTAATATACTAAATTTTATATGGTTTTTTGAATTTTACTCAAATTTCAACTGCTGATGTCGCATTCTTCGTTGGGAGTTAATTCAAATCAGGAGCATAGAAAGGATCGTAATAATAACAATAAAAATAGGTTTAAAATGTGTTCCATTGACTTAAAATTCTCCGCGTAAAGCTAATTAATAACCGCTAATCTTTCTTAATGTGCTTTCGGTAAGAGGGTTGGTTGCTGACATAATGTTAGTCAGAATAGGAATCCGAGGGCACATAAAAAAGTTAATGGTTTGTGGATAGATGCTATAGGATACATAATTTAAATGAGATGCCTAGTATCAAAATCTGCCAAATCCATTTAGCTTAGTATCGAGTAATTTGTAAAACGTGTAGTGACGTTCCACATAGACACATAGAAAGTCCCATATTTGAATTACTTTTTTAGCAATATATATCGAGCTTTTCAAACAAAATACTGTTTCCATGAAATTCCTTTAGATCAAACATATAATAAGCGATATATAATTCGATTTTGGTTTTAAAAAATCGGCTTTTGATACGAGGCGTCTCAAAGATAATGTATTTATCTTGTATCTCAAATCAGATAATTCATTTATACAGTGTCAGTTTGTTCTGTTAGTTTCTTCAGTAATTTCATAAAATTTTAATTACTTTTTGAGCGTTGCAATAATACTAACAGGCTGACTCACCTGTAATGTTTTTTGAACACGTATTTTTTAGCTTATATGTCAATTGAACTATCGGTCAATCTTCCCCAGGGCAAAAGGCTTAAATTATTTTCGTATGCAGATCTTCACATACTGTAGTTCTTACAACTAACAGTGGTACATATATACATTGCGCGTTCTTATATGAGGAATTCACTAACATTTTTTATCTTACCATTTAAGAGCTCCTAATCTTTTAATATTTGAATAGACTCAGCTATTTAATATTTATTTATTTTTTTAAGGAATTACTCAAAGCGATCTTCTTGCACTAATCTTCATTATGTCCATCAATTGATGAACGCTTGAATTTCTAGAAGTTCAGAGTTGCCCGATCAAACACTATTGCAAATTCCATAACTATTACAACCCAAAAGTTATGAATTTTGTGATGTTTTACAGCCAAACAGGTTATAATAAAATACAGACAGTGAAAAACCACGCTCAGGAATTCTATCATTTTGGGCCGCGGTGGCTCAGTGGTAGAGCGTTCACCTCTGGTGCTTGGGGTCCCGGATTCGATCCCAGCCCCCGCCAAGTGAACTTTGTAGGTGTGGGTGGGTTTCCTCGAGGTTCTCCCGTTTCCTCCCACTTTCTTCATTCCACCATTTCATTCATTACTCATTATCACCGTCTCCTTTAGCCTGACCGGCATAACCGTGGGACGTAAAACTCAAAGATTTCATTTCATTTCTATCATTCTACTTGCAGATTTCTGTAATTCCTGAGTATTATTTGTACTTCCGAGCTTTCGACTCTGTCCTGGACTCTTGGTCACGGAGGATGAAAGCAAGAAGAAAATATAAATAAAAAAGACGATTCTAAGTTATACGGAGCAATGTCTTGTTTCCATAACACGAATGTCCTACAGCAAAATATAAATTATCTTATAGGCTTGTGTAAAATGTGGCACTTGAAACTTAACAGCAAGAAATGTGACAGTATTACCATTACTTCGAAAAAAAATCCCCTGTCCCGTCCACATACCATATCAACGATTCCCATATTACACATTCTGCTATTCATAATAATCTTGGTGTCATCTTTGATTCGAAACTTACATTCTCTGACCACGTCTTCTCACTAGTTAAGAATTCAATGCACATGTTGGGGCTTCTTTATTGATTTACTGAACTACACACTGTGGTATCATTAGTAACTTTTTATAAAACTTTAATAGCGCCCAAGATCGAATATTGCTCTCCCATGTGGGCTATGGCAGCATCTACACATCTCTCCAGACTTGATTCTGTTCTCAATTTCTTTATTGCTATAGTATTCTTTCGTGTTCCCGCACTTCGTATATTACCTAAGAAGGTACTCTTGTGATGTCTTAATACCCAGGCCCTGGAAGTACGCAGAAATAACTCTTGACGTGAAATTTCTTCATAAGATAGCTAATGGGAGCTTAAGATCAGAATAATTACTTCAGGAACTACCCTTAAGTGTCCCTTCCCTCCTAACCCGGAATACTCACGTATTCTATCTTGCCCGCCCTAGGTTTGGCAATTATACAGAGGTCTCTTTTCCACAGAATACAGAACTATTATAATCATGTAACAACTGATATGGACATTTCTTCGAGCTACCCGGTGTTTGACAGAGTAATTAAACGCTTGTTGGGCAAATAATATTACTTTTGCACTCTTTATTGACACTGCTTTCTGTAAGTAGAAGTTTCTGTCCTGAGAAAGGCCACAGTAAAAGGAGGCTATCGAAATATCAATCAAGTCTTTGATCACGCAGAAACTTAGGTAACAAGTTGATTCACATAGTACAATTTCCGTAAAATGAGATCTATTACATCTGATATTAGCTGAGATGCCCACTGTATAATTTGTATTCTTTTTCAGTGTGAACCTGGTCTTGGAGCATCTGTTATGTATAACCTGCTGTATAATGATCCGACAAAAGTAATGTTGCTGGCTGGATGCAGTACTGTGTGTACTACAGTAGCTGAAGCTGCCAAAATGTGGAATCTGGTGGTTGTAAGTGTCAAATACAATTACATTTTCTTCTTTTCTGTAATAATATGTATTACTCTACTTTTGAATTTTAAAGAGGAGTATACCAAACTTTTTTGTCCTCAAATCTGTCAAATCATTGTAGTTTCATGAGTAAATTGCGTTCTCGGATTTGATGAGGGAGATCCGGGTTCTTGTGCGATGAGAGCACAAGTAAATGAAATCACCATCTTCCATCATAAACCCGATCGGCTATCAGTTACCTTTTTAATTAATTAAAAATTATTTCTTTTTAGCTTAGTTGAGAAATAAACTGAATGTCTTCAGAAGTTCAAGCACGTAGCCGAATATGTAACGACCTTTCTGATCGCCGTAGCCGTTCTGAAGAGGAAAGATGAAACTAGAAATTATATTGTATCATATACAGGGTGGTAGGTAACTCCACCGACAAACTTTGGGAGGTGATTCCTTATATGAAATGAAAGAAAAAAGTTCTAATAAACATGGGACGAAAAACGTCTCCTTTCAGAGTTATGAACCGCCGAAAATTCACGTTTCGAAACGCTCTGCCTTAGAAACTACAGGACCGATCCCAAGCGGTTTAAGGAATTACACAGGAACTAGTATGCGAACTATCTAAATATCCATGTTTTACCATCCTCCGTTATCGGCGAAACGAACTGTAAAAAGGAAATTGAGATATAGAGATACTCCTTTAAGTACTAATAACGCATTCGTTTCGCCGATAACGGAGGATGGTAAAACATGGATATTTAGATAGTTCGCATACTAGTTCCTGTGTAATTCCTTAAACCGCTTGTTATAGACCCTATAGTTTCTAAGACAGGGCGTTTCGAAACATGATTTTTCGAATTTTTGGCGGTTCATAACTCTGAAATGAGACGTCTTTCGACCTATGTTTATAAGAACTTTTTTCTTTCATTTCATATAAGGAATCACCTCCCAAAGTTTGTCGCTGGAGTTACCTACCACCCTATATATACGTGATGTACGTATGTACAGGATGTTTAATGTTACTTAAAATATTAGAAACTTGTATGAACACTGGAAATATTGAAAATGTACCTAATAGTGGGGAAAGGTAAAAATTCTCTTTGAGACCTTAAAGATGGCAGCCCCATGATTTGGGAGTAAGTGGCGATAGGGCTACTTGGCCTACCACTGAAAAATTAGCTAGTTCGAGAAAAACAAGGAGGCAATTCCATGTTATTTATGTAGCAGCGAATTTTCTTTCGATGCGCCGACGAAGTAGTGAAGAATGCTCCGAACAATTCGCAGTTGTTTTTTTGCTGGATACTTTGCTTTTTCTAAACTATCGTAATTGTCTCTTACTATGTATGCTGTCTAACTTCCAAGAAATTTTAGCTTGCTCGACTTGTTCTGGCTCCTTTCAAAGCGATCGAGTCATAAAGAAAATGACGTATTCTTATTATACTTACTACGCTCCCGTATATATACTGGTTGATAGATTTGTTATCAGTATTTATAACTTTGTGTTGTTAGGGATCCGGTTTCTTTCGGATCCGTGTATCCAGTTCCTTTTGGACCTTTTAGTTTACCTCTCAGTTTGTGATAAAGCTGAGCCCTTTTTGCTGGAATAACGGTTAGCTGTCGCGCTTTTGGTGTATGGGGACCCGGATTCAATTTCCAGTGACAGAGCGTTGAAATTCGAACGCTTTCGATAGTTCGGATTCCACCTTTAACTCATATAGTTCCATGTAACTTTGGTACTGAAAAGGAGCGCTAAAAACTCCAAGCAGTCGATTGATAATGCTGGGCACTTACTAGCGATAATTTAGAACCTTGATATTAAGGGTCTTCACTACAGCGAAATTAAACTACCGCTAATTTTAGAGTTTTTCTGTAATATCTTCAAAATAAAAATATTCGAAAAGCAGAAACGTAGTGAACTAGACAATACGATTTTGCATGTGATACCGTTATCACAACTCATCTATCTGCTTTCGATTTGCAACTGTAGATAGATTTAGCATTTTTTTTTTTTTACGGGTTCTGTATATAGTGGCATACCAAAAGCAGATAGGTGAATTGTGGTAAAGGTATCACATGCAAAATCGTATGGTCTCGTTTACTACGTTTCTGCTTTTCGAATATTTGTATTTGTTTTGAAAATATTACAGAAAAACTTTAAAATTAGCGGTAGTTTAATTTCGCTGTAGTGAAGACCCTTAAACGTTGTAAGTTAAACATTATATTGGAAGTTGGGCAGCCTGGAAGGAATAATTATTGGATATACGTATATTTTTACCGTATATTTACCATATATTGGATATATGTATATTAACCTCAGTTGTCAACCCTCTAATTGGAATATTTTAGTGAATAGTATTATATGTTGCATTAATCCTAATTTAAGTGATAGTTTTGAAGCAAAATTTATTTGTTTGCTTATTATTACTTCCTTTCAATGCCGTGTCGTGGGGGGAGGAACGAGCGAGGCGAAGGCCCCGGGCGCAAAAATTCGGGAGGAAAAAAAAAGAAAAGAAAAGAAAGAGACAGAATAGAGAGGAAAAATTACTTGGAATATTACTATAGTCCACGTCACTCGAATTGGCGTGTGGCATCAGCCAATTGTCCACAAATACGAACAAAATCAATTATGAATGATTAGATTCCTCCCTGAAGGTTTAGTAACAGCGCACCGCAAACTTATTGGCTGATGCCACTCGCCAATTCGGGTGACGCGGACTATAGTATGTACTTAAATTCTCTTCCTACTTTAGGAAGTAGTCTCATAATATTACTCATATTAGGAAAATGCATGTGCATATATATATAAAACTGAAGAGAAAAAGTAATAAAAAGTGCTGAAAATCAAGGAAAAGCTGAGTTCATTTTTGAAAGTTTTCTTACGCTTCGCACCAACCGTAGTGGCTCTTCGCTACTGGTCTGTCGACCTTATTCATATGTACGGGCGCTGATTATTCCACTGCATGGCACTGATTCTGTTTCATATTTAGGTAGTATCAACAATATCAGTTGGATAAAGTTAATTAAATTCTCAAAGGAAACATTCAAAATTTGCATAAAATACGTAAATAAAAAGAATCTTACTTTGATCGTAGTATTTGCTTATTGTTTTTCTTTTCTGTAGATAAGTACAATCATTATCTTAAATAATTACAGTTATGTTATGGAGCCAGTTCTCCAGCTTTGTCAGACAGGAACCGATTTCCAACATTATTTCGGACTCATCCTTCAGCAACTGTTCATAATCCAACTAGGATCAAGCTGATGGAAAAATTTGGATGGTCTCGAGTTGCTATTTTGCAGCAAGCTGAGGAAGTTTTTATATCGGTAAGTACTCATAACATGATAATATAAATAAACCAAATGCAATAAGTAAATCATGTGATTGATTGGATGGGTTTTATGAAGGTGTTAGCAGCGAGGTTATGTGCCTCTGTCACGAAAAGACCAATTGCCAACATGTTCATAAAACAAATTGTAAAATAAGCATGATTATAAATAAGAGATGAAAAGATATAATGAATACTCGAAAAATTTTCTTCAGACCTAGGTGCCAGTGGTAACCCCCCCCCCCCCCCAATGACACAAGTCTAATTCGATACGTAACCCTACGTTATAGTTACTGGCATATGAAAGCAACAATTGGAACAGAAAATTTGCTTTTAATCCAACCAAGAACATAAATATCACTACTACTACTACTACTGACAGGGAAAACCTGAAATGAGTAACGTTAAAATAAACTAGGCGCCAGACTAGTATATTCAGTCGCCATGGCGACTGGGCACGTAAATATTTCTAGCCCTAGGTATAATATTTTCATCAAGCACCTGTTGGGTTTAGTAGTTAGGTTTTCGTAGTAGTTGTAGTACGGAAACTGTCTTATGGAGTTTGGACACGTACTTTACCATGTGGTGGGAACGTTATATTCTATGGTAACAGTGTAACGATATCTTTGTATTTTTAGTGTAATTCTAAATATCTTTTATTATACTTCTGGGCAATGTGTAATTTTAAAATATGCACTAACTAGTTAGAAGAAGAAGATACGGAAAAAAGAATAGAATCAAAAATGATTCTAATATGTTAATTTGATGAGTTGTCATAACAGCGTTTTATAAATAAACGATATAATAGTTCACGAACCATCATATAAAGTATGTATGCATAAGTAAAAGGTGTATTTTATTTCAATAATTGTGTGCCACTATAAAAGCTAGGAAATCTAAACACAACATAAACTGTTTTGAGTGAATTTAGTGATATAAAATAGAGAACAATATGACTGAGGACCTGTATATAACAAGTTATGCTGTTATAACAGTTGAATGTTGAGTAGTATTAGTTGATCGTAGTGAAGTAAATATTGTAGGGAACTAGGAATTGTAAGAAAGTGTGTCTCCTCTCGGTTTAAAGAAGTGTTGGTTTATGTGTAGAAACTAAAAGGTCTAGCGTTACTGAAGGTTGTGAACGAACCCAAAATTGAAGATGCTTGACTCTATTGCCTTAATATAGTACGGTACGAGTTATGTTCAGTTCATAAATGTAGCTGTATAGCAACGGCATATATTTTAACCACGCTTGACCCTAGCCATAGGAACTACATACACGGTTCTGATTGGTTGGAGTTATCTTGGAGTTATCCGTTTCTCGCCACGTAACATACATATAGCACAAATCAAACGCTAGCTGCTGTCGGTCCTCGTAGCCGACTATGCTAGCGAGCGAGCTACTAATGAAAATCGCTTTTGGCGTGGGTTCAAAACCAGCCCAAGGAAAGCTTTTTTTAAATTTTCATAACACTTTTTTCATTAAAATAAGATGAAAACGATAATCATTTGTCCTTTTACGTATTATATAATGCATAAATTGTGCTTTTTCCACCATGTACCTAGAGATTTCTGATAGCCTTATCAACAATGACGATATAAACCAACAAGAGTGGAAAAAGTGAGGCCCTCGCGAAGTGGGAGTTGTAGGGGGTAGTGGGGAGTTACAGAGGGGGAGATACGGGAGGCACCAGGAAGGGGATTGGTAGACATATACTAGTGATTTACTTAAGTTATGAAACATAGCTGAGCGAGCGTCAGCGAGCGAAGGGGGTTAGAAGTCCCTTAGGGCTAGTTTTATTCCACCTTTTTCCCCATGATAATACCATGCGAAATTACGTCACACTCGGGTTGTGCAACTTCGATGTAAATCTAACCTCATCCACTTTCTTGTGTCCAACTTAAAAACAGTTAGCAGGGTAGCGCGTGAAAAAAATACATGCGTACGAACGAGTGTTTGGATATCCATCTATACTCCCTATATAAATAAGCAAGATTACACGCTGTGAAACAAAATTATCAAACCAAGTAACAACATCAACAGTTTTTCTGTTTAGGTGAGAGTACCACGGGAACAATATTAACTATACTGGAAACTTAAGTGTAGTTAACATTTATCAATACTTTTCATGTACAACGAATTACTAGTAATAATTTGTATTGTGTATCTTCAGACTGTTGAAGATCTGGAGGCCCGTTGTAAAGAGAGTGGGATAGAGATTGTGACAAGGCAGAGCTTTCTAAGTGATCCTACAGATGCTGTGAAGAATCTAAAACGACAGGATGCCAGAATCATTGTTGGATTATTCTATGTAGTTGCAGCAAGAAGAGTCCTCTGTGAGGTCTACAAGCAGAATCTGTATGGGAAGTCATACGTTTGGTTCTTTATTGGTAAGGGATCTCATTTTAAGAAGATCTATATAATTATCGTTCTCAAAAATCGAAATAATTGTTATTAATTAAGATAAACCTTATGCAGAGTCATTTTGACGTATGATTAGCGCCATACTAAGAGTTTGACTAATGCGTGGTTATTATAAGTATTCATAATCTCGGATTAGCACGTAGTAGTTGACTAAGTTAATCACATGTGACTAATTTAGAGCAGAGGGTACCCTGCTTTAGCTATAATTAACTTACATTATGAGAATGCAAAGGCAATTAATTACCTGTCTGTCTGTCTGTCTGTTTTTCTTTCTTTCTGTCTGTCTTTCTTTCTTTCTGTCTGTCTTTCTTTCTTTCTTTCTTTCTTTCTTTCTTTCTCTCTTTCTCTCTTTCTTTCTTTCTCTCTTTCTTTCTTTCTCTCTTTCTTTCTTTCTCTCTTTCTTTCTTTCTCTCTTTCTTTCTTTCTCTCTTTCTTTCTTTCTTTCTTTCTCTCTTTCTTTCTTTCTCTCTTTCTTTCTTTCTCTCTTTCTTTCTTTCTCTCTTTCTTTCTTTCTCTCTTTCTTTCTTTCTCTCTTTCTTTCTTTCTTTCTTTCTCTCTTTCTTTCTTTCTTTCTCTCTTTCTTTCTTTCTTTCTCTCTTTCTTTCTTTCTTTCTCTCTTTCTTTCTTTCTTTCTCTCTTTCTTTCTTTCTTTCTCCTCTTT